>NW_023994283.1:265000-454776 GCF_015586225.1 Lucilia sericata
ATTCATTGATAAATAAAGCTTTTGTGATAAAATTTCAGCTGAATATGTTTTGTGTACTTACAAATCATTCTACCAAATTTCTTTTCGGATCGGTCCATTATTAGTCGTAGCTCCCATATAATTTCCACTTCCGCAAATCACTTAAACGCATATGTTTTATTGATAAATAAAGCTATCGGTATAAAGTTTTGTGTACATATGTCATAGCTCCCTCTTCCGAAAATCATTTAATCTCAGATATTTCATTGTCAAATAAAGCTATCTTGATAAAATTCGACACAAATATGTTTTACGTACATGCATATGAATCACTCTACGAAATTTTTCTGGAGAGGCCCGTAATTGGTTATAACTCCTATATAAAGTCCACTTCCGAAAATCACTTAAACGCACATATTTTATTAATTAATAAATCTATTGGAGTAATATTCGACTCGAATTTCGTTTTTTGCATATAAATCATTATACGAAATTTTTTCTTGATCGGTCCATAATTGGTCACAACTCCCATATAAGGATCATTTCCGAAAATTACTTAAACGCACCTTGCCAATCAAAGTCATCGGTATAAAATTCCACATAAATGTGTATTTTGTATATATAAATCGTTATACGGAATTTTACTTCTGAAAATCACTTAATACCACTTAAATCATTATTAAATTATTATATCCAGATAAAATTCGATATGAGTATGTTTGTGTATAGATAAATCATTATATTAAAATGTTTGCAACTGGCCTATTTATATAAAATTTTATGAACCTAATCAAAATTAGTTCCACATATGCATAAATGTTAGTACCCTCACTACGGAAACACAAATTTTGTCAAGTTATCTAAAAATTAGATAGTTAAACGGGTTTTTAATAAAAAGTAGCTTGCTGGTGAAGGGTAGTTAAGATTCGGCATAGCCAAATATAGCACTCTAACTTGTTCTCTATCACCTGCCATTTTCTCGCAAAATGGCGTAGTAAATTTTAATTTAATTTGATTTATTTCAATACTAAACCTAGCCTATTGGTCATAATCGGTTCAAATTTCTGCTTAAAAATAAGTATACATAAAAATATATTTATATAACAAATTTAAAAAATTAAAAAAAATTAATGATAAAAATAATTGTGAAACAATTTCAAAAAAAATTTAATCATACATACATGCATACATACATACACACATACATACATACATACATACATACACCATACATACATACATACATACATACATACATACATACATACATACATACATACATACATACATACATACATACAACATACATACATACATACATACATACATACATACATACATACAACATACATACATACATACATACATCATACATACATACATACATACATACATACATACATACATACATACATACCTTACATACATACATACATACATACATACATACATACATACATACATACATACATACATACATACATACATACATACATACATACATACATACATACATACATACATACATACATACATACATACATACATACATACATACATACATACATACATACATACATACATACATACATACATACATACATACATACATACATACATACATACATACATACATACATACATACATACATACATACATACATACATACATACATACATACATACATTCATACATACCGACGTTTAATGACTGACTACCTCAATCATGGAAATATTTAACAAATAATTCATAATTTTATGGATGTCGGTGTTATTATTAGTTAGCCTGCTGAAAACTGATGTCAATTAATTTTAACAAACTACTATCATGATTCTAGTGAACTTGAGCCATAAATAGCTTCATAGACTGGAACCAAAAATTACCAAAAATGAAAAAAGAAAGATTTTATAGAATATTTTAATAATGCGAAGTGTAATTTAGATAACTTATAGTTAAATTAACATATTTCCTTTCTTTATATCTTACTAGCTGCGTGTACCCGGCGTTGCCCGGGTTTCTTCGAAAATTAAAAAGAATATTTTTCTATCTGTAATGACTATACTTTTTTTAAATAGATGTCAAAATTTAGCTTATAACGATAAAATAGTTATTATATTTTTATACCCTCCACCACCATCAGTGGTGATAGAGGGTATATATAACTTTGTCATTCCGTGTGTAACACCAAGAAATATTCATCTGAGACCCAACAAAGTATATATATTCTGGGTCCTTATCAAATTCTGAGTCGATTTAGCTATGTCCGTCTGTCCGTCTGTCCGTCTGTCCGTCTGTCTGTGTAACACACGCTCACGATAAAACGAAGCAATAGAGCTTAACCAAATTCACCCAATTCTTCATTTTCCTAAGTTGTTTGGTATTGCAAATGGGCAAAATCGGTTCACACCGGGAAAAGTTATGAATCAAAATTTAAAACAACCTCGGAAAAAAATAAGCATTTTTTACACATTCTGATGTAATTTTCTCGAAAACTATGCAAGATAATGACATGGAAATCACCACACATTCGTTTCTGCACAAGATCTTGAACACTGCTGAAAATTGCCAGAATCGGTCCACAATTTCATATACCTCCCATACAAAAGTACATATTCCCGGAAAATGGGTTTTTTGTTAATAACTTCCGCCACAATGTCGATATCTTCACAAAATTTTACAAATTAAAATCTTATATCAATAGAATTCTTCTAGAGGAAAAATTTTATGGATCGGTCCATAATTGGACATAGCTCCCATACAAGGTCCCCTCCCGAAAATCACTTAAACGCGCATAACTCATTACTAAATTAAGATATCCATATAAAATTTGGTACAAATATTACTCATATGCACAGAAATATTGTTGTGAAATTTTTTTCCGATCGGTTCATAATTGATCACAGCTCCCATACAAGGTACCCTCCCGAAAATCACTTAAACGCGCATAACTCATTACTAAATTAAGATATCCAAATAAAATTTGGTATAAGTATTGCCCATATGCATAGATATATTACTGTGAAAGTTTTTTCCGATCGGTCCATAATTGGTCATAGCTCCCATAAAAGGTCCCCTCCCGAAAATCACTTAAACGCGCATAACTCATTACTAAATTAAGATATCCAAATAAAATTTGGTATAAGTATTGCCCATATGCATAGAAATATTACTGTGAAATTTTTTTCCGATCGGTCCATAATTGATCACAGCTCCCATACAAGGTACCCTCCCGAAAATCACTTAAACGCGCATAACTCATTACTAAATTAAGATATCCAAATAAAATTTGGTATAAGTATTGCCCATATGCATAGAAATATTACTGTGAAATTTTTTTTTCCGATCGGTCCATAATTGGTCATAGCTCCCATACAAGGTCCCCTCCCGAAAATCACTTAAACGCGCATAACTCATTACTAAATTAAGATATCCATATAAAATTTGGTATAAGTATTGCCCATATGCATAGAAATATTACTGTGAAATTGTTTTCCGATCGGTCCATAATTGGTCATAGGTCCCATACAAGGTCCCGTCCCGAAAATCACTTAAACGCGCTTAACTCATAACTAAATTAAGATATCCATATAAAATTTGGTACAAATATTACTCATATGGACTGAAATATTGTTGTGAAATTTTTTTCCGATTGGTCCATAATTGATCATAGCTCCCATACAAGGTCCCCTCCCGAAAATCACTTAAACGCGCTTAACTCATAACTAAATTAAGATATCCATATAAAATTTGGTACAAATATTACTCATATGCACAGAAATATTGTTGTGAAATTTTTTTCCGATCGGTCCATAATTGATCACAGCTCCCATACAAGGTACCCTCCCGAAAATCACTTAAATGCGCATAACTCATTACTAAATTAAGATATCCAAATAAAATTTGGTATAAGTATTGCCCATATGCATAGAAATATTACTGTGAAAGTTTTTTCCGATCGGTCCATAATTGGTCATAGCTCCCATACAAGGTCCCCTCCCGAAAATCCCTTAAACGCGCATAACTCATTACTAAATTAAGATATCCATATAAAATTTGGTATAAGTATTGCCCATATGCATAGAAATATTACTGTGAAATTGTTTTCCGATCGGTCCATAATTGGTCATAGCTCCCATACAAGGTCCCATCCCGAAAATCACTTAAACGCGCTTAACTCATAACTAAATTAAGATATCCATATAAAATTTGGTACAAGTATTGCCCATATGCATAGAAATATTACTGTGAAATTTTTTTTTCCGATCGGTCCATAATTGGTCATAGCTCCCATACAAGGTCCCCTCTCGAAAACCACTTAAACGCGATCGGTCCATAATTGGTCATAGCTCCCATACAAGGTCCCCTCCCGAAAATCACTTAAACGCGCATAACTCATTACTTAATTAAGATACCCATATGGTACAAATATTACTCATATGAACAGAAATATTACAGATAATTTTTTTTCCGATCGGTCCATAACTGGTCATAGCTCCCGTACAAGGTCCCCTCCCGAAAATCACTTAAACGCACATAACTCATTACTAAATTAAGATATCCATATAAAGTTTGGCAGAAATATTGCTCATATACAGAGAAGTATTACTGTGAAATTGTTTTCCTATCGATCCATAATTGATCATAGCTCCCATACAAGGTCCCTTTCAGAAAAACACTTAAAGGCACATAACTCATTACCAAATAATGATATAAATAAATACTATTTTTGTTCATAAATACTATTTTGTAATGCAAAAAGCACTTAATGCTATCTCAAAAATTTTTCACGATCGGTCTATATTTGGTCATATCTCTCATACTAGGTCCTGCTCCTAAAAGCGCTTTAACCGTATTTAACTATTTGTATTATCAATTTGTGTAGAACAAAATTATATATATGTATGTATTTTTAAAATCCTTAAATCTTTCACACACATGCATACATGCAAATACGAGATATCGCCAAAGCATATCTTAGGGCGCTATAAAAATTTAAATGAAAGTGGCGTTTCTAATGTTCAATAAATCTTGGAATTGTAGTAGATTTAAGCTGTTTAAATCTTGGGATTTTTCTATTTAAGACATGAGAAAACTTATTTCTACAAATATTTTATTAATTAGAAATATATTAATACAAAAGTTGCTGGTGGAGGGTATTTAAGATTCGGCTCAGCCGAATATAGCACTCTAACTTGTTTCGCATTTTGTTTAATACTTAAAGTCAGTTTATGGACCAAAAGTCCTTTAAAAATTTACAAATTGAGCTTAAATTAGGAAATTTTTACTAATTTGTAGACAAATCTAAGAAACTTTTTTCGAGAAATTATACTGAAATCAGCATTTTCAATCACTGGTAGGGAACTAAGGACACTTTCAAAATAGTTGTTTAAATTTTTCCACATGCAGTAGATTTTAAGAACTGTTTAGTTTAAATTTGGTCACACTTTACTTTGAATTGTAGTGCCCCTGGTGTAAAGTGGCAAAAGGCTTCGGGGCATTTTATTAACTACAAAAATACGTACCATTAACCATACAAAATTTCAAGCGATTTTCTTGCTATTTGAAAAATTACATGCAATTGAAGAAACTCTGAAACGATTATGCCAAATTCTGGACAAAATCATGAAAAATTTGGCCTCATTGCAAGATTTTAAAATTCTTAAAAAAGAACAAAATTACTGTCCTAGGAAAATATGAAGAGTCCTTGAATTTTGACAGAGAAAACAAAACAACTTTTAATTTGACAAACAATTTTGAGTTGTTCATTAAAGAGTAAAACCACCGTTTTTGTCTCATCATTGTTTCTCAAATACATCCATTTATACAAAAGTATGTTTAAAAATATTATTGTTATTCATTAGCTTTTATGCATCCACACTTAAGTTTTGGCTGCATTTAGACACCACTTATTAAATCCGATGAAATAAAGGTTTAATGGTCAAATATTGTTAGATATACAAAAACATTCCCAAATAATTTTACTTATTAAAATATCCAAATCTTCCTCCAATTAAAAAAATTTCGGGATTTGTTAATGGTAAATGGAAAATGTGTGCTGGAGTTATTCAAAATCATTATTTAATTTGAAAAGCTTGCAATAAATACGGCGCTACATACAGAAAAAGTTGTGCAGAATTTTTGGTGGATAATTTTCTAAAAGTATAAAAAGACATCGAATGATGAATTCATCCAAATTTTATATGAACAATGCTTTATATGCATCATTTGAGAGGTCTACCTATTTATATAAGATTTGCAAAAGTGCTGTCTTTCGGGACACTCTAATGAGTAGTCAAATACATATCTTCATGGTTTTTTAGATTTGAGCTGCATTTAAAAAATGGCAACCGAATTTATATCAAGATAATTTTTTCATGGTATGTTTAACTGATCACAGATTTTTATTGTTATCTCGATTTAAATATTAGTGATTACGCATCTTTATTGTTTTCTCGAATTGAGAGTTATTTAAAGTAAATTTTTAAATAGTTATATAAATATAAATTTTAAGGGGAGATAACAACGATTTTCTAGATAGATTTAAGTGTTATATTAGGAACCACAGCCGATTTAAATTCGAATTTTTGTGAAAATGTAATATGAATATATCATTTACCCTATTTTAGGATCGTAGGAAACTACATCCGATTCTGATTTAAAATTGTTATTTTCTGAAACACAGCAGATTACAGGTTTTGAAATAAAAATAGTTTTCCGGTGGAAAATATAAGTGATGGGAGTCTTATATATGGATCTACAACAATATAATTTTGATAAAAAATGTTCATATGCTATTTTCTCGATCGTAGTAAACTACATCCGATTCTGTTTTCAAATAGTTATTTTTTGAGGATATACAGCCGATTACAGGTTTTGAAATAAGAATAGTATTCCGGTGGAAAATATACGTGATGGGAGTATTATATACGGATCTACAACCGATTTTACGCTTTAGATGAAAATCGATTTTTGATAATAAATTAAATTGATTACAGATTTTTATTTTACGTAATCGTAAAGTTAGTTAAACATTGTAGAGTTTTCAAATAAAAATAAATTTTTGATTAAAAATTTAACTAAATAATAATTCTTATATAATATAAGAAGTATATATCATGATCTTTAGCATTATAAATGTAACAAAAAGTAGACGGAAAAAAGTCATTGCATTTCATTAAGATCACAACATTCCTGAAATTAGTGGTATAGGTGTATTTTTTTGGATTTTATGTATTAAATATTCTCTTCCTCAAACTAACCTAACCTTCCACGAACTATTATCATGCTGAATTTCATGAAGCATAAAATCCAGATCAAAAAGTTGATTCCAAAAATACACTGTATGTTGCCAAATTTCTTGAAAATCGCTTCATATTTTTTATATTTAGCCTAGAAATTTGGTGTTATAGGAGGTATTCTAAAAGTGAACATAAAAATATGCGTAGCATCCAATCAATATACTATAAAGTCTTTTTTAACTTCTGAGGTTATACCTATTAATATGCCGAATTTTATGTATACCGGTTTAGTAGTTATGTAGTGAAAGAGTAAAAGGAGTGTCATATATATTTATTATTAAATACAATTATACGTTTTGAAGATGTAATGTATTACGAAACATTACATCTTCAAAACGTATAATTGTATTTAATAATAAATATATATGACACTCCTTTTACTCTTTCACTACATAACTACTAAACCGGTATACATAAAATTCGGCATATTAATAGGTATAACCTCAGAAGTTAAAAAAGACTTTATAGTATATTGATTGGATGCTACGCATATTTTTATGTTCACTTTTAGAATTCATTCCACAACATTCATTATAATAGTTTTTATGAAAATCGGATCAGAAGTTTTTTGTATGCCTGAACGTAAATTTGGTTTAATAATTGTTTTACAAAAAGTTGGTGTAAAAAGGGGCATGGCGTCCAATCCAGATCCTGAGGTCAGACCTATTGGTATACCAAATTTCATGTAAATCGGTTCAGTAGTTTTCTGTAAGTCTCGAATGGAAATTTTGTATGACAGTTATATAAAAAAAAGTGAGAATAAGAAGAATAGTGACGTCAAATCATCACTTTAGAATAGAACAATTAGAGTTCTAAATTTCATGTAAATCGGTTAAGTAGTTTGTCCGTGAAAGCGTAACAAACAGACATTCTCTTTCATATAATTATAGGATAATATATAGGTAATAAAAAGTGGGCGTAGAAAGGGGCGTGGCATCGGATCACTATCTTATATATAGCCTATAGTTTTTTCAGACTTATAACTATCGGTATGCAAAATTTCAGGTAAATCGGTTTAGTAGTTTTTGCATATTGTGATGGTAAAATTGGTGTAATAATAGTTTTACAAAAAGTGGGCATAAAAAGGGGCGTGGCATCCGATCAAGATCTTATATAGCCTATTGTTCCTTTTGGGGCTAGACCTATTAGCGGTCCAAATTACATGTAAATCGGTTCAGAAGTTTTGTCGTGAAAGCGTAACAAACAAACACACAAACAAACAGTCTGTTTTATATATATATAGGATTAAAATGTAAGTAATTTATACAGTAGGTAATACAAAAGAAAACTATTAGTTGACTTTTCTGCAACTAACTTTAAGTTAGTTAAAAAAGAGTTAACTTTAAGGTAATTTTAAGAAACTGATTTTAAATTAGCTGAAAAATCATGCAGAGTCGAACAATTGATTACTGCTTAGGATATCGCCATGTGAAAATAGACTGTTGGCTCCATTAAAAATAATCCAAGAATCAACCATAACTAGTTAATGAAAAAGTCGGCTTTTACTGCATTTAAAATTAGTTGAGTTGCTGGCAGGCTTGGTATACAATGCCTACAGTTACAAACATTGCGACAAGAGCATTATGACCACCACTTTATTGAAGCGCATGAGAGGCAGCGAACCAGCCCCTACAAACATTTTCTATTGCGGAAGTTACCCGTGTGAAACTTCCAAACGTGCTAAAAGCTCGCCAGCGATGTTGCGGAAGTATAAGAATTCTTGTCACCAGTCGGGAAGAACTGATGCCGAGCTGGGGAACGTCTAATAGTAACTTGGAAGATACTTCTGGAAGACCCGCAGAAGAAACTTCTAGATGACTCTTGGAAGTAAGGTATTGCCAAAGACTCTTCTAGATGTGACTAGGAAGTCACTTCTTGAAGTGACTACCTAGTATCCTCTAGAAGTGTTCCTATCTTATCTTCTAGAAGATGAGTTTTCTCTTCTTCTAGAAGAAGAGTATTCTCTTCTTCTTGAAGAAGAGTATTCTCTTCTTCTTGAAGATGAGTATTCTCTTCTTCTAGAAGATGAGTATTCTCGTCTTCTAGAAGATGAGTTTTCTCTTCTTCTATTTGTATACTCACCAAAATAAAATCTATAAAAATAGATCTAAATAAAATGAAATTTTATAGTTTTTATTGAATTAATTGAAATTAAAATTGTAGAAAAAATAACAGATTTAACAACTAATCTAAAAAAAGTAATATATGTACATTAGACCGACTCACAAAAAATGGTGCTTGAGTTACCCCCCTCATAATATTCGCTGTTATGTAATATGATGTTACCCAAAATATTTTCGGTTAAGTGTTGTCCATTCGTGAGCTGGACAGTTTTAAAGAAAATATCGTATGGGAACACGATTCTTCATGTTAAATTCAATATTTTATCCAGCTTCAAAAAATCTTTGTTATGTTTTATAATGGTTCCCAAAATATTTCTAGTCTATCGGTGGCCGTTCGTGAGCTGAACCGGTTACAAAAAAGTCCCTTTTTAGTTATTTTGTTTTAAATTATACAGCATTTCTTAAACAATATATACAGTATGTGGTATCATTTGAAAGGTTTTTTGAAGCCAAGTCTAGTGGTGCGCAAAATTTGCAAAATTGTGCATATATTTAATTTTTCTTAGTAAAAACCTAACAATTTTAAATATTTTGGAATATGACAATTATAAGCAAACGGTTATTTATGATTAATACATCATTGGACGCGACTTTAAAATACCTTTTAAACGATACCCTGTATTGGATATTTTGTTTCAAAACAAACAAAAATTTAAAAAAAATAATTCCAAAATACCTTTTTTTAATTTGGTTCAGCGGTCACTTAAAATATTTTGGGAATCATCATAAAACAAAGCAAGGTAAATTTTGGGAGGGGTAACAAAAACACGTTTTTGCTTTCTATACAGAGGGAGTCGGTCTAATGTACATATGTATCAAAAATTTAGAATTATTACCTTATAATAAGATAATTTTCAGGGAATCTGTATTAATATTCCAACTGCTGACTGGTATACTTCCAAAAATTGTAAAACGTTGGACTCTAAAATATTTTTGTAGTTCTTCATCAATTTTATGATTAATCCATCAAATTGTAAGAGTTATATTATGGAACGCATTAATCCTTCAACGAAATAAACCAAAATAATGTTATAATTAATATTGAATATACATACTTTTGTATTTATTGAAATTACCAGTTATACTTTAGGAAGCAATAAAAATAGGATTCTCTCATGTCCAATACATTTACCACCAAAGTTTAAACGGTCAGATCCATTTTTTACATTTTCTGCAAATAATCGACATTTTTAGTAGAACCACGTGATGAAATAAGACATTTATAACTTACCAGATCCCTTTTTTATATTTTAATTCAGTTAGAAGTATTTTAATATTAGCTACTGCTTTCTAAAAAATAAAATAATTAAAAATTAATTAATTTATTTATTTATTGTTTTGAATCAATAAAAACATTACCTTTCATGAACATTTTTTCAATAACTTGGAATTAAACCGTCTTTTATTTAAAAAAGGTGGGTTTAAAACTATCTGATTTCAATATTAAATATCTTATATGGGCAATTTCGTGTCGAGTGACCCAAGTCAAAAAATAATTTATGTATAAAACAGTAGTATTAATTTCAATATAGTGATTCCAGACCTAAACGCGCAAATAGTTTTAAAAATATTGAAAGTTAAGATTTAACTCAAATAAATCTAAATATGTTAAAAATGCAATGTTCATCAAATGAAAGCCGAAATGTACAACTTGAAAAAGTCTTTAAATGCTTATACCTCCTAAACGAATTAAGAGAGAGTCGAAATTTAATATAAAAACATTTTTAATGAAACATATTAGACTTTTTTAAAAATAATGGAAATGGAAGCCGTTTAGAGTTGTTTACATATTCCTAAAATAGTATTTTAATATGACAACTTACTTTTTAATTTTATTTATATAATCCTTCCTTATACTTTTTGGTATATATTTAATACACTTCGCCAATTAAGAAAACCTTCTTAAATGTTTATTAACAGTTGATTTTTAACACAACACTGTCATATTGTTTTTTATTACTTAAGATTCACAATATTTTAATTACACTATTTTTCTATGAACATTAAATTCAAGAACTCATTTAAGTTTTACAATGAATAATTAAAACTGAACATGACTGAACAAAACACAAAACATCACTGAACTTAACAAAATTTCTGCATTATTTATTTTTATTTTTTTTTTCACGCTAAAAAATGTAGTATTTATATTTTTTGTTTTTGTACTCTTCTTACTATCATCCGGAAGTAACCTAAAAGTATACTTCCAGACGGCGAAAACTAGAAATCAATGTATTTTGTTTTTGTAAAATGTGTGCTCTCGTCTGACAATTGTACAGAAGTGACTACAATCCACACTTCCAGATGAATAAAATACAACATTAATGTGAACACTCTTCAAACTGTCTTCCAGAAGTGACATAAACATACAAATCAAGAAGATACAAATTAGGAAACAATGTATTTTGTTATTGTAAAATGTGTGTTCTCACCCAACTCTCATACAGAAGTCACTAAAACGTATACTTCCAGATGAAAAAAATTCAACAGGCATGGTTTTTTGTTTAAGCAAAATGGATGCACTCTTCTAACTATCATCCGGAAGTAACTTAAAAGTATATTTCTAGAAGACGAAAATTCGAAATCAATGTATTTTGTTTTTGTAAAATGTGCGTTCTCGTCTGACAATCGTCCAGAAGTGTTTCTGACGTGGCGTCTGGGGTGATGCGCAATAGTTTTCTCTTTTAAATGTTTGAAGGGGCCAGTTGTATATCAGCATTAAACAGGGAAATATGTGTGTACATACATATGTATATGCGGAAAATGTAGATTAATTCATGTAAATACACTTAAATAATAAAAATGTGTTGTTATACCCTCCACCACCATCAGTGGTGATAGAGGGTATATATAACTTTGTCATTCCGTGTGTAATACCAAGAAATATTCACCTGACACCCAACAAAGTATATATATTCTTGACCCTTATGAAATTCTGAGTCCATTTAGCTATATCCGTCTGTGTAAAACATGCTCACATTAAAACAAAGCAATAGAAATTCACGAAATTCACAAACATTCTTTATTATCCGGTACAGTTTGGTATTGAAAATCAGTAAAATCGGTTCACGACGTAAAAAGTTATGAGTAAAAATTTCAGACTACCTCGAAAAAAATAACGTTTTTTCCCAATTCTTAAGTGGTTTTCTCAGAAACTCCCTAAGATATTTCGATGAATGTTGCAACACATTATTTTTTTGTGCCAGAGATCAAGTATGTTCAAACTCATAATAATTGATCCAATATTTCCCATAGCCCCCATACAAAGGTGTATATTCCCGGAAATTAGTTTACCGTTAATAACTCCCTCAAATATATCGGTATCAACTCAAAATTTTGTACATAGAAATATAATATGAATAGAAATCATACTACCAACGTAGATCTAAGTCGGTCCACAATTGGTTATAGTTCCCATATAAGGTCTACCTCCAAAAATTACCTAAACGGACATAATTCATTGATAAATAAAGCTTTCGAGATAAAATTTCAGCTGAATATGTTTTGTGTACTTACAAATCATTCTACCAAATTTCTTTTCGGATCGGTCCATTATTAGTCGTAGCTCCCATATAATTTCCACTTCCGCAAATCACTTAAACGCATATGTTTTATTGATAAATAAAGCTATCGGTATAAAGTTTTGTGTACATATAAATCATAATACCAATTTTTCCCAGGATCGGTCCATTATTGGTCGTAGCTCCCATATAAGGACCTCTTCCGAAAATCATTTAAACTCAGATATTTCATTGTCAAATAAAGCTATCTTGATAAAATTCGACACAAATATGTTTTATGTACATGCATATGAATCACTCTACGAAATTTTTCTGGAGAGGCCCGTTATTGGTTATAACTCCTATATAAAGTCTACTTCCGAAAATCACTTAAACGCACATATTTTATTAATTAATAAATCTATTGGAGTAATATTCGACTCGAATTTCGTTTTTTGCATATAAATCATTATACAAAATTTTTTCTTGATCGGTCCATAATTGGTCACAACTCCCATATAAGGATCATTTCCGAAAATTACTTAAACGCACCTTGCCAATCAAAGTCATCGGGATAAAATTCGACATAAATGTGTATTTTGTATATATAAATCGTTATACGGAATTTTACTTCTGAAAATTACTTAATATCACTTAATTCATTATTAAATGATTATATCCAGATAAAATTCGACATGAGTATGTTTGTGTATAGATAAATCATTATATTAAAATGTTTGCAATTGGCCTATTTATATAAAATTTTATGAACCTAATCAAAATTAGTTCCACATATGCATAAATGTTAGTACCCTCACTACGGAAACTACAGTTTTGTCAAGTTGTCTAAATATTAGATAGTTAAATGGGTTTTAATAAAAAGTAGCTTGCTGGTGGAGGGTATTTAAGATTCGGCACAGCCGAATATAGCACTGTAACTTGTTTTAATTTTATTTTTCTTGTGATATTTTTTTATCTTTGTTTGTTTATTTGTCTTTGTTCTTTCTGCTCTTAAGTTAATAAAGAAAATTAAAATGTTTGAACTCAATACTACTATAGGTATAGGGCATACAAGCGCAGCGAGCTCTCAATTGAGCTCTCTGGTTTATTTTCCAACACACGTACGTGTTGTTAAACATAAAGATAAGTTCTTGTTTGCCGAAAGTTATTTTTGTATATGAGAATGTTGGATATTTAATATTTATTTTAATTTTAAAATATCTCAAGAAAAATTTTCATTAAATACATAAAAAATATATTTAAAAAAATTTTTTCTGAGTAATTGTAAAAAATAATGAGAATTTTAATAAAGGTGAATCAACGACATAAACTCCTAAACAAATGTAATATCCGCTACTATGTTAATTCTTGATATACAAGCCTATTTACAACATTATCCTGTAAATATTTTCAATTAATTGACATTTGTAGCACTGTATATGAGCGCAAAAGTTCTTGGACGATATTTTTATACGCCTAACGATCCATTATTTGTTTCATTTTTTAAAATCTTCCAAGATTTCTTTACTTTTATTTACATGGAGTATATATTAAGATTCATTTTGTATCTAAAATTGCAAATAAATGCATTTCCGAGAGCAATGTTCAAAAATAATAGGTCGTGTTTAAATTTTTTCAATCCTATTCATAAAAAATCAAGAAATTTTAATGTTTTTTTGTTATTTATAATACAGTACACTGTAAAGTAGTGAAGTCACTACACCAAAAACACTAAAAAATTTTACAAACTTTTCTTTCAGTGCATGGAATGCAAAAACACAAAGTGAAGTAGTGTTAGTGTGGAAAGAAAATTTTACGCTCTGCCGATGTGTGACATAAAATACAAATAAGGTTTTGGAAATAATAACAAAAAAAAAAATTTTAAATTCTCGGAAAAAATAGTTTCTCTTTTATAACATTTTTTTTTTGCAAAATAAGGCAATTGCTTGTCTATACACGGAAAAAATCGGAATTTTTTTTAAATTTAAAGAAAAAAAGAAAAACCAACTTTTTTTTGTGAAATCAAAAAATATAATACATAAAAAGAATTTTTTTTACAAAATTTTCTAAAATTTTTGGCAATTTATTAATTTAAAAGATTTTTTTTTGTTTTTGGAAAAAAACTTTATAAAGCAATTGCTTGCTTTTAAAACATAAAAAGAAATATTTTACAGAATTTTCTAAAAATTTTGGCAATAAAAAAAAAAAATAATTTTTTAAACAACAAAAATATAAAGCAATTGCTTGCTTTTAAAACATAAGCAAGAAATATTTTTTTTTAAATACTCTCTGACAAAACGGCATATCTTATGAAACATCTGATTAATTGACTTAGATTATCCAATTACTATCATTATACAGTCCACTTTCTACATTAAAGATTCTTACAATCTCATCAAAAGAAATCCCAGGAAAGGATTACTTTTGAATTATTGAAATTCGAATTACAAAGAATTCAATAATAATCAGTGAATTTACGATTCACACAGTGCTTTTACGAAGCAAATAATTGATTATAAAAGAATCCAATAATAATCAGTGAATTTACGATTCACAACGGTGCTTTTACGAAGCAAATAGTTGATTATAAAAGAATATAGTGATAATAAGTGAATTTCCGATTCACATAAACACAACGTGCTTTTACGAAGAAAATAATTTAAATCCAATAGAATTAAATATTATTGCGTGAGTTTCCAACTCACATACGTAAATAAACTTAAAAAAAAAATATGGCAAACCTTCAGAATCGATTTGCATTCGATGCAAATACCCTGATCTCATTTTGCAAGAAGAATGACGATCAAGATCTCGCTAATCAAGCGGATGCTATTTTAGACATTAGAATGAAAAATATTGATTCTCGCTGGGGAAAATTAGAAAAATCATACGAAGAACTTATGCTTTCCGAGCTGAGTGAGGAAATTAAAGCCACGGCACAAGAGCAATATGATTCGTGTGTTGATATATATTATTTAGCAATATCGAAAATTCTCAATCTGATAAAACCAACGAAAATGAGTATAGAAGCGCGTGATAGTATAGGCCCTGTAGTTTCAAGTCCACCGAATGGTAACTGCAATTCTGGATTAAAGCTTCCACCATGCGATACCCAAGTTTTTTCTGGAGGTTATGAGGATTGGCCGGCATTTCGAGATATGTTCACGGCAGTCTACATCAATCATCCAAGGCTCACAAACGCGGAAAAACTCTATCATCTTAGAAACAAAACAACTGATACGGCTGGGGCGATTGTAAAAAGGTTTACGCTGACAGACGACAATTTCGAACTAGCCTGGAATGCACTCAAGTTGCGATACGAAAACGTGCGAGTACTGGTAGATAATCAAATTCAGAATCTTTTCAACATTCCCGCAGCCGTAAAGGAAGACAGCGAGTCTCTACAAAGAATCCACAGTTCCGTAACAGATAGCTTAGCAATGCTTCAGGGGTTAGGTGTGTCAACAGATGGTTGGGATCCAATGTTAGTTAACTTAGTTTACTCGAAGCTACCTCACGAAACGTTAGCGCAGTGGGAACAGTCGCTAAATGCTAGTGGAGAATTGCCACCTTGGTCAGATTTAAGTGATTTTCTGTTAAAAAGATGCGAAGTAGTAGAAAGAATTTTGACTATAAAGGTTGCAAAATCTCCTTCTCTTAGCAACAGTGATTCTAAATCGCCGATTCAGATGTACGCATCCCAGGAAAAGCTTGATTTGAAATGCAAAATTTGTGAAAAGGATCACAACTTAAGAATCTGTCCTCAATTTCGTAAACTCTCTATTCAAGAGAGAGTAGATTTCATATTCAAGAATCAATATTGCAACAATTGTCTCTTACCTTCCACAGTGGGGCAGAATGGAAATTTTTTGGAAATAAATCTGGCATTTCTAAACGGCTGATCCGATCGGGATAAAATTTGGCGTGAGCGTAGCCAAGGAGTATCCGAGTTTAAGTTTTGAAGATGAACCCTTCAGATGCCCCAGGGACGGCGCTGTGGCGGCTCAAAGTAGGGTACCTACGACATGTACAATTTTTAAACTCGTGCCATTTTTTGTTTTTCACCCAAATACAAAGATTTTTATATTATGTGAAAGCGCTCGACGAGATCTTGAAAAAACATGCTTGGACTACTTATCTCTTAAAATATCCGAGTTATAGGCATTTAAAAAGTTAGTGATACAAAATTTACCATACCTTGGTCCGCCTTTTTTTGAATACCGGGCGTAATTTTGGACCAAATGGACTCAAAATTTCCAATAATATACAAAAAATTTCAGATCAATATCATTTACAGATCCAAAAATATACGTTTTTTAATTTAAAAATTCGAAAAATTTTAGATTTTTGCCAAAAATGTGTCTTAACTCTTTTATTAATAAAATAAAATTTTCTTTAAGAACATATAACAATTTTATAGTTTTCTAAAAGGTATCTTTACGCAGAACGCTTTGGCGTAAAAAACTTGTCCTATTTTTTGAAAATGTTGCCACTGCGTCCTTCCGAATATGACCTATTTTTTATCAAAACTTCAAATTTGGGTGACATGTTCTAAAATCCCAAAGCTGGGATCAGAAAACTGAAAGCAGTTTTGGAAACCTCAATATGATTTCTATTTACTCCAAAAGTATTTTCCCAGCCCTGAAAGAAATGTGTACCCTATGGGCAAAAAAGTAAAAAATCCCATTTTTGGGATTTTCATTCCTATTTTTGGGAATTGCGGGATGCCCTTTGACTTTTAAATTTTTTTTTTGCATTTTCTTATTTGAAATGACAAATTTAACATTTCATTGAGTTTTGTTCATAAATAAAGATTTTGTCATATATTACATATTTGTTTAATTTCTAAAACTATGATTTATATCAAAATTTTAATAGGGTCGCAGATAGCTACAACAATTTAGTCCATATTTATCCCTTAATATAACTTTTTAGTTCGATATGGAAATTCTCGACCCTTTACAAAAAATTGCAAGCCAATATCTCAACTACATTCAAAAATATGTTCATTTAAACCTGTGTCCTTTAATTTCATCTTTTTCATATTTTAGTATTAAGTATGACAGAACATACATTTGGTGTTGAATAAAATATTTGGACAATTTTTAAAAATTATTTAGTTAATTATTTTATTAAAGATTATAACATTGTATATACAATAAAAAAATTATAATTTTATAATGAGCCTCGCACAACAACACCTAAATCACCCCACACAAACCACCTTTCTCGCCCACCGAAACATAAAACGCAATTTAATACAATATCATCAGTTAGTATAATAGCTATTTTTATTTGAACTGTTTATCTTAAACATAATACAATTAATTCTTACAACCTACTTATATAGTTAATTCCTAACACTACTTATTTTCTATAAAATAATCTGTCATATCGGTATACATATCCAGAAGGTAATATAAGTCCTTTAAATCTTCCTTCTTTTGAGATGATAGAGTTTCATAACAAATCCATCTTTTTCGCATAGTTGAAAGAACAGGATCAGAAGATAGAAGTAAACTATTAAAAATATCTTCATTCTGTGATTGCCTGGAGCATTTTCTTGAGCTGAATAGTTGAACATGCTTAAAATCTCGATTCCTCGCTTCCTGGGCTTCTTCTGTTAACTCTCCAAGTGGAAGAATATTCGATTCAATTATTATTTGACCATGACCAATACTTTGTGTACTGTTGGTGTTAGTTCCCTCCATGGATACAGAGATACAAGTAATTTAGAAATTTCAGATGTATATTCCCTAAATCGATTTCCATTAATTTTATGTTTACTATTCAGTGCCATTAAAATAGTGTTAACTCTTCGAAGCAACTCCTTGTCGATTCCAGTTATTTTTGAAGTAATTTCAAAATCACGAAAAAACCTTCTCGCCGTATTACCGTCATTTGTACTACCGCAACTTGGAAGTGGTTTGTCGATGTTTAATCCCATCTGAACTTTAAATTCTTCTTGGATTCTGCTTTTTTCCGCAGCTCTCAGTTCTTTCAATTCTTCATTATTTTTTGTTGATTTAGTAAGATTCTCTGGCATACTTCTATATTTGAGGTCGTATGCTATGTGTAAAAAGTAATCCAAAAATCGTATTCTGGCATGAAGTGGTGAAATTCCGAAAGACAGGACTTCTTCATTAATACTTCTGCTTTTGTTTATATTTTTTCATCAATCATTGTTAAGCTTAGCTGATATGATACGTTAATAGAGAATTCCTTTATTTTTATGCAAATGGGCTCCAGTGCATTTATTTCATCTTTAAATATTCCACTATATCTTTTGTTGTTTTCTTTGACTCCTTTATATATTCAAATCCAATGGGTCTACAAAAATTTTTTGAACCCGGAGTTGTGTTGATCCATATATCTTCAAATGAATTTCCGATGCTTGACGATGATGGATTAAGGGAATATGAACGAATTCGTAATGGCACTAATGATGACGTAAATACACTATTGTAGTCTGCTAATGTCCGACTTCCACAAGCTTGTTTGTATTCTGGATGTGCTGATAAACCGACACATCCCCACTTACACATTAAGACAACATCACAGTTATGAATTTTCCTTAGTTGGTCTTCTGAAAAGTCTGACACAATTCTTGATGCTGTGTTTTCGAGCAAAGATGATATATCAATACAAGCTTCTACATCATTAACAGCAATAGGTGATGGTAGGATAGTTTGGTTTTTTTCCTGGATCGCTTTGTATGATGGTAATATATTGTGTCCTTTTTCACGAGTTTAAAAATTTTACATGTCGTAGGTACCCTACTTTGAGCCGCCACAGCGCCGTCCCTGGGGCATCTGCAGGTTTCATCTTCAAAACTTAAACTCTAATACTCCTTGGCTAAGCTCACGCCATCGGATCAGCCGTTTAGAAATGCCAGATTTATTTCCCAAAAATTTCCATTCTGCCCCACTGTGCCTTCCCACACTAAAAAACACTGCACCAGCAGAAGTACTTGTCTAAATTGCAACAAACGTCACCATACATTGCTTCACATGCGACCATTTAATCCTTTTCGAAAAAGTAACGATCAAACCAAAAATTTTCAAACAAATTTGCCTAATAGGTCTGATCCCAAAGCCTCAAATAATCAATCTTATGATTTAAATAAAGACGATCAAGAACCGTCTACTTCACAGACAATGAAACCTAAGATTATTGCAAACTATGCTACAGACAGCACAAATATTCTATTGCGAACGGCATTAGTGCAGATTGAATCTAGAGGGGAACTATTCACAATCCGTGCGCTAATAGACCCCGGTTCTGAAAGAACTTTTCTCTCGGAAAAGATTCAAAGACGACTCAATTTACCATCAAGAAAATCTTATTCCGAAATTATCGGAATTGGAGGCCAATGTCAAACGGCAGAAAAAGAATGTGACATAGTTTTGGTATCAAAAATAAAGAATTTCATACTTCCAGTAACAGCTATTGTATTACCAAAAGTAACGAACCAAATTCCTTCCACCTCCTTTAACGTTGCAAATACAGCTAAACTCGCTGATCTTGATCTAGCCGATCCTCATTTTAATATATCTTCGCCTATTGACTTAGTTCTGGGAAATGAAGTGAACGTTTTATAAATCTAGATGGAATTAGACGAGATGTGTGTGGTTCGGCCACAGCATACAGAACCGTATTTGGATGGGTCCTAAGTGGTTCAGTTCAAACAAAACCTATATTTTCGTTTTCAACAAGTGTCAAATCAGCAGAAGAAAATGATTTAGATAAATTGATTCGGAAGTTCTGGGAACAGGAAGAGTTACCCTCGGCCCGTCCAATCTCCTCTGAAGATGAATATTGCGAACAATTCTACGCCCAAACGACGAAGCGTTTACCAAATGGTCGTTACATGGTAAGATTGCCATTCCGACAAGAGTTTCCAGAGACTAGATTCCTTGGCCCATCAAGATTTGTTGCTCTAAGTCAGTATGTTCGTCTGGAGCAAACATTAACGAAAAATCCTCTACTAGAGAATCAATTGTTCAATTCACAATCAAGTTGTATATTGTACCTACTAAAGTGTAGTAACAGTGATTGTGAGCAGATCTTTGCAGAAAGTCATAAGTTTATGTTCTCAATGAAAAAAAAAAAAAAAAAACAATCAAAACAAATATACATAACAATGTCAAAAGATAAAAAAATCAAAAATATTATATTAATTAAACATGCGAAATAAACCAAATTGATTTCTTTGAATTTTCAATTATTTTAATTTCTTTATTCCATATTTTAAACTAATAAATAAACAGTTTTTAATAAAATTTTAGGTTTTTTGTTTTGGTAAACTTTATCGTTTTTTATGCTAAAATCGTTTGAATTTTTTGTTTATATGTTGAAATTAACAATTGGCAACACTAAACGTTCTTACAACATTCGATAAACATATGAAAAATTGTTGTAGGAGTTGTGTAGGGTTTTTGCATAGCAAATACCAACAACGTTGTTATGACTATTGTAGCAGCTGCTGACATACAACGCATACAACGCTGGAACATCGATTGTGTATTGAACAAATATAATGAAGTTCTCAAAGAATACATTACCTTAGATCACATGGAAGAGACAACGTCAAAGGAATTCTTCTCAAATGAAAAATGCGACTCGTTTTATCTCCCACATCATGCAGTAGTTCGCCCAGAAAGTAAGACAACAAAAGTTAGAGTAGTGTTCAATGCGTTCCGTAGAACAAAATCGGGTTTTTCACTTAATGATGTGTTATACACAGGTCCCACACTACAAGCAGATCTTATGACAGTAATAATAAACTGGCGATTTTATAAGTTTGTGTTTAACGGGGACATACAAAAAATGTATCGTCAAATATTAGTAGATCCAAGAGACAGACCATTCCAGCGAATACTTTTCCAAAAGTCCCCCCGGGAGGCTATCAATGATTATCAAATGAAGACAGTTACATTTGGAGTAAACTGCGCGCCTTTCCTTGCTATTAGAACATTACTTCAATTAGCATCGGATTATAAAGATCAATTTCCGAAAGCTGCAGCAATACTGCAAAAAGAAACATATGTCGATGACATTCTTACAGGAGGTCATTCTATAGAAAATGCATTAGAAGCACAGGCTCAACTTATTAAAACGCTCGAATCCGCAGGTCTTTTACTAAAAAAGATCACGGCAAACAACTCCCAATTGTTAACTTCTTTTCCCAAAGAAGACTTATATGATTCAGACTTTCTCAAATTTCACGACGCTAGTACAATGAAAGCTCTGGGCATTCGTTGGAACGCAGTAACTGATTCCTTCAGTTATTATTTTGAGCCTATCCCTCAGGCATCTCAAATAACAAAAAGAAAAATAGTATCGTCCGTTGCCAATTGTTTGACCCCGCCGGTTGGATATCTCCAGTAGTGGTCAAAGGGAAACAAAATGGCGCCATGTACCAACACATTGTAATCCGGCTGACTTAGGCTCAAGAGGTTGTAGACCTCAGGATCTCATCGGCAACTCTCTTTGGTGGCATGGGCCTGCTTGGCTAATACATCCAAAAACTGAATGGCCACGGAATAACCCATTAAATTCTTTTAAACGTTATGAAGAAAATCCCAAAAGAGATATGGGAAATATAACTTTACAAACTCAAACCAGTAGTTTTCATACTGCTATAATTCCAGAAGATATACTTAAAAGATTCTCCTCTTATACTCGAGCATTAAGAGTTTTAGCATACGTTTTCCGATACATAAGACGATTTAAAAGCTCATTTGCGAATCCAAATTTTTCTCTACAATATAATAATACTAAACTTGGCCAAGAAGAAATTAAATCAGTCAAATCCAGACTAATAATACTTGCTCAGAAAACATGCTATCCGGTAGAATATGAAGCCCTTTTAAAATCGGAGCCAATTCCAAAAGGTTCTTCATTATTTACTCTTAATCCATAATTAGATCAAGAAGGTATTTTAAGAGTTAACGGTCGATTAGCCAACTCTTCACTCCCCTTTAAAGAACGATTTCCAATAATATTACCACGAGATTCTCGGCTTTGCGAATTATATCTATTACATTTACATGAATTTCTAGCTCACGGTGAATGCAGTATAATGTGTCGAATGATACAAACGGAATTCTACATCTCCCGACTAAAACTTCGGGTAAAGAAGGTGATCAGATACTGTAACCGTGCATAATACATAAAAGCCAAGCGTGCTCTCAAATAATGGCAGCTCTACCTCCTGATCGCTGTACGTACTCATTCCCCTTCAATGTTAACGGCATCGATTTCGCAGGACCGTTTGAACTAAAAAGTTCCACTCTCAGAAGTACGTCGATTGTAAAAGGCTACGTCTGCGTGTTTGTATGCTTCGCCACAAAAGCAATCCACTTGGAACCCTGTTCAAGCCTTTCAACTCCAGCTTTCCAACCAACATTTTCGCGTTTTATAGGACGACGTGGTCTTCCTCAGCGAGTAGTTTCCGATAATGGACGAAATTTTGTTGGTGCCAACCGGGCTCTACGTCGAGAATTTACCACTTTCATCCAGACGACATCCCAAGATATAGCACAAAAATATATTTCTCATGGTTTCGAATGGTCTTTTATTCCCCCACAGGCTCCACACATGGGAGGTCTCTGGGAAGCCGCGGTTAAAAGTTTTAAATTCCATCTTAAACGAGTGGCAGGTGCCTATCGCTTCAATTTCGAAGAATTCACTACGTTATTAGCACGAATTGAAGGAGTATTAAATTCTCGACCGATTTCATCTTTATCGGAAGACCCTAGCGATCTAACCGCTTTGACCCCCGGACATTTTCTCCGAGGTGGTCCAATTATGTCATTTCCTGAACAAACAACCGATAACCTAGCTCTTATTAACCGATGGGAAAAACTTAAAGCTATTCATCAAAAACTTTCTCTACAATGGAAAGAAGAATATTTAAAATCTATGCACAAAAGATATAAATGGAAATTTTCCACTCCCAATTTAAAAATTGGAGACTTTGTGGTAGTAATGGATGATCTTTTGCCCCCTTGCGAGTGGCGACTAGGTCGAATTGAAAAGGTTCATAGTGGTACTGATCATTACGTACGAGTAGTAGACGTTCGGACTCAAAACGGGACTATAACTCGTCCCATAACGAAATTATGCTACTTGCCCTATAATAATTCTTAAGCCAATAATGTCATTACTTAATTACGTGGTTCGTGGCAAGTAGAAAGCAAAATGTAAATTAATCTACATTAATAATTACGTACAATTTTCCCAATTTCTATCCCATATTTCAGATATTTCTCCATTGTAACCTTGCATAGTTTACTTAAATAATATTTGTTTCTATTTCTAGTATGCCGAATCAACGTCCACGTTACCCAGCCGTTCACCAGTGCCAACTGCGCTACCGCTACCACTCCCTCCGATTCTGTCGGAGTTTCCTGGCCATGGGGCCGACTCAGCGGAACCAGGTAGCGCGTAACCTCCACTACTGCGTTAATTGTCTGGCAACGACACACGTCGTGGCTGAATGCAGTAGCAGTGACACCTGCCTATATTGTCAACAATTGCGCCATACGCTGCTGCACCCCAACAGACGCAATCGCACCGTAAGGCGCAGTGTTCACGAACGGCTGGGAGAACGACCAGGGACTACCGGCTCACCTGTCCGGAATGGGGTGTCTGTAGTGACAGCCATCCGGTCCACCACTTCAGGCCACACCAGAAACAGCAACAACAGCAAAAAACGCCGCTCCACCAACTTGAGAAACGGCAGCCGAACATTCACCACCCACATAAGGCACCACGCCATCCGCCGCCGCAATCGCGCCAACTCCCACATCAACAATCGCTCCAACACCCACATCAACAGACTGTCGAGAGTTTTAACGTGAGCACCTGCCGTGTCGGCCTTATCCCACGGTGGTCTTTTTCACCCACAGGGTAGACTTGAGAACGGTCTACCATCGCCCCTTTTTCTTCAATGAAGAACTCAGGTGGCAATTTTTGCACATTGGCTATGACCGGTCCATGCGCAAGTACTTTGCTGGAGTACTCGAGCTATCTAATCTCTTGCCAAAGTAGTCACGTTGGGGAAAGACAGGTATCATGAGCAAGCTCAATCTACCCCGACATAATGTCGCCCAACCACACTACTATGGCTCTGTTGATTCGGCAACAGCACCTAGAGACGTAACCGGTGGACCGAAGCACGATCCATCAATAAGCCGTAGACATTGTTCTTACTCACAGTGACACGCTGTGGTAATTCTGATATGAACAGAGTATACTCTGAACATATCTGGACAAGGAAGGAAAATTAATCGGTATCACTTGCATATGATACCTTTCATCCATCATCATTCAACCCAGCACACATCTCATTTATTCGACACACTCATAAGAGAAAAACATACGACACACTCATTTAGATATACGGGTGGATGAGGCCCGCATACCTCTACATTCATTCCGTATCATATACAATTGACTCCAACCCATTTCCAACGCTTAGTCCCACAGTCACTCCTCTGTGGGGTATCTGTTGTTTTCGGCAACAGCACCGAACTTATCCCGAAATATTGACTATTATCATGCATCAGTCTTTTAACCGCAACTTACTCTTCCCGCGAATTTGGGTTTAAACCACAGCCACTACGTGGATCCCGAAGGAACCTCAACCAACTGACCAGCCAGGACATAGTCCTGCGGGCAACTGGCCACCCGTAGTACCAGATTATGCGGTTCTCTGGTCTGACCTCTAGCAATCTATGCAAGGACTTAGCCAGGCAGTAGACTGTAACCAATTTTTCAGCCCCGGTCGGACTGGAGGTATTGGCCACCTCTTTATACCCCGGGATTGCAATAACACCAAGGCGGAGGTCTCGCCAAGGTAACATGCCCCCGGGGGGAACCCACATCAACAATCGCACCAACACCCACATCAACAATCGCACCAACATCCACACCAACAACATCCATACCAACAACAACAACCAAAACCACAACCAGCCACCGGCTCCCAATCAAAGGATTCTGTCCGAGGCGATCCGGTCCTTAGCCGTGGTACTATGCGCCTCCTCCGAACCATAATTTGCACAAGTGCAACGAGGGGCGCCATGCATAAATTAAATTTTTGTATTTTAAATGAATTATATATATGAAATGAATTATACTAATGAATTGTATTTAGTATTATAAGTAGCTATAAATTTTCTCTCCTTTCTTTCGTTAAATGAAAATCGCGTGTTTTTAAATGAATTGTAAACACTATTCTTAACATTGTATAAAAAACTTATTTTAAACTTAACGAAAAGAATTAAACCGTTATAACGTTGTTCAAAAAAGCCTTCAAGGCATAAAAATATAAAATTAATGGGCTTGTTCAAACCAACAGTCAAAGGGTAAGCATCTCTTGCTAAACCAAATAAATTGTTTAAAATAAAAAACAAATTCCTTTGGTTTTTTTTTCTTTCTTTCTTTTTTCAAGCAACAAATTCTCATCAACTTATAATTTCTCTTTCCTTGAGAAATTATAAGTTGCAAAATATTTATTTCAAATAAATATTTCATTAACAAATTCCCCATTTGTACAGACACAATATATTACCATCATACAAGGCGATCCAGGAAAAAAACCAAACTATCCTACCATCACCTATTGCTGTTAATGATGTGGAAGCTTGTATTGATATATCATCTTTGCTCGAAAACACAGCATCAAGAATTGTGTCAGACTTTTCAGAAGACCAACTAAGGAAAATTCATAACTGTGATGTTGTCTTAATGTGTAAGTGGGGATGTGATGGTTTATCAGCACTTCCAGAATACAAACAAGCTTGTGGAAATCGGACATTAGCAGACTACAAAAGTGTATTTATGTCATCATTAGTGCCATTACGAATTCGTTCATATTCCCTTAATCCATCATCGTCAAGCATCGGAAATTCATTTGAAGATATATGGATCAATACAACTCTGGGTTCAAAAAATTTTTGTAGACCCATTGGATTTGAATATATAAAGGAGTCAAAGAAAACAACAAAAGATTTAGTGGAATATTAAAAAAATGAAATAAATGCACTGGAGCCCATTTGCATAAAAATAAAGGAATTCTCTATTAACGTATCATATCAGCTAAGCTTAACAATGATTGATGGAAAGGTCAGCAATGCCATAACAGAAACTTCTTCCTTCTGGAGATGCTCAATATGCAATTCTCAAATATAAACAAAAGCTGAAGTATTAATGAAGAAGTCACTTTCTAAAGGGGCTTTGTGTGGGGCTAGGGTCAAATGAAGTCCGATCATTTCGAAATTCGGCAGGGTCATCAAGGCTTGTATAAAACATAGTTGTGCGAACTTTCATCGAGATACATTTATATTATACATAATTATGAGCTCAAAAGCCCTTTTCGGGGGTTCAGTTGTATGGGGGATAGGTGAAATAATGGAATGATTTTAACCATTTTCAATAGGCTTAGTCCCTGGGTCAAAACAAATATATGTTCCAAATTTCATCGAATTATCTTGAAAATTGCGACCTGTACTTTGATAACAACGTTTACGTGGACACACGGACGGTCGGACGGACGGACGGACATCGTTAAAGTGATTCTGAGTCGATCGGTATACTTTAAGGTGGGTATAGCACTAATATTTTAATGCGTTACAAACATCAGCACAAACGCATAATACCCTTCCCACTCTAGTAGTGTAGGGTATAATAATGAAGAATTTAAAGAACTGAGAGCTGCGGAAAAAAGCAGAATCCAAGAAGAATTTAAAGTTCAGATGGGATTGAACATCGACAAACCACTTCCAAGTTGCAGTAGTACAAATGACGGTAATACGGCGAGAAGGTTTTTTCGTGATTTTGAAATTACTTCAAAAATAACTGGAATCGACAAGGAGTTGCTTCGAAGAGTTAACACTATTTTAATGGCACTGAATAGTAAACATAAAATTAATGGAAATCGATTTGGGGAATATACATCTGAAATTTCTAAATTACTTGTATCTCTGTATCCATGGAGGGAACTAACACCAACAGTACACAAAGTATTGTGTCATGGTCAAATAATAATTGAATCGAATATTCTTCCACTTGGAGAGTTAACAGAAGAAGCCCAGGAAGCGAGGAATCGAGATTTTAAGCATGTTCAACTATTCAGTTCAAGAAAATTCTCCAGGCAATCACAGAATAAAGATATTTTTAATAGTTTACTTCTATCTTCTGATCCTGTTCTTTCAACTATGCGAAAAAGATGGATTTGTTATGAAACTCTATCATCTCAAAACAAGGAAGATTTAAAGGACTTATATTAGCTTCTGGATATGTATACCGATATGACAGATTATTTTATAGAAAATAAGTAGTGTTAGGAATTAACTATGTTTAAGATAAACAGTTCAAATAAAAAAACTATTATACTAACTGATGATATTGTATTAAATTGTGTTTTATATTTCGGTGGGCGGGAAAGGTGGTTTGTGTGGGGTGATTTAGGTGTTGTTGTGCGTGGCTCATAATAAAATTATAATTTTTTTATTGTATATACAATGTTATAATCTTTAATAAAATAATTAACTAAATAATGTGTCGATTATGTACGGCAACCAACTTCAGTTGAGTTGCCAATTGCCGAAAACATATTGCAGATGGCAACTGACAACTAACAGCTTTCAATTTCAGTTGCCAAATAGCAAATATTTAGGCAACCGTATATTTTTGTTTGCCTTATACATTTTTGAAGTTAAAACGCGCCAAAACTTAAGATGTAAGTACGTTTTTGTTTTCTTTTGGAACTTTTAAAATGTTTTTCTTATTACAGATCACAAAATGGTTAAAATTACCACAAAACACCAATTCGATCTGCTTGTGCAACAAATGGAGTTATATCCAAGGATTGCTCATGGTGTCCGAGGTTTTGGTGATACCAAAGCTACCGTTGACGAGACATGGAAGGAAATTTCCGAAAAATTAAATAGTTGTGGGCCACCAATGCGAACGCCTGAAGAATGGCAGAGGGTGTGGATACATTTCAAGGCAAAATTAAAAAAGAAAATGGCTAACAATCATCGGAATATTTATACAACTGGAGGTGGGCCATCGGAAGAAATCAGTTTGTCTCCAATAGAACAGGCAGCAGCGAAGCTAGTGCGCACAGACGTTTCCGTAAACCCTCAGGGAAACACTTGTGGCGTACTCCAATCGGAAGTGGTAGACGAGCTGCCTACTTCTGTACAGCAAGAGTTTGACGACCTAACAGAAAGTAGAGAGGAAAAGCGGCCACAAGCGGAGTGTAAGCAACAGCCTCCAAAGAAAAGAGCAAGAATAGAAGATAAAAGATTCAACCTCCTGCAAAAGCAAACAGATACTCAAACAGAAATTTTAGGTTCTTTGAAAAAAATTGAAAAAAACTTATACAAAAAAATGAAATTTTAAAGGAAATCAGAGATTTGAAAAAGAGGAAGTACGAAGTCCTAAAAGAAATTAAAGAAATAAAAAAAAAGAAATTCGATTCATTCTTAGAGGAGCAAAAAATGGAAAGAAAAATTAAGCAAAAGAAACTAGAAGTCTTAGAAAAAAAGCTATATAATCTAAATAACTAATTTTTATACCTAATATTAACAGTAGTACAAAGAAATGGAACCTCATGTAGTAGTTTTAAGATTTTATGGACCTGAATTTTATTAGTTTGGTAGCATTAACCAATCCACGAATGTGATTTTTTTATTTAAATTTTTTCTGTTATTTTTATATAAACCTTGTTATCTCATGAACTGAGGACTGAATTAATTTGTTATTTTACTTTATTTCTTTTTCTATAATATTTAAAAAAAATATATATTAAATGAATTGTTATAAACAAATAAGAAAAGCATTTTAAATTATAAGTATGTTAGTTTTTTAATTTAAAGATCGCATAATTCTATTTCTTATGTCTGTTGCTAAAATATCTTCATTTTCACCAATGTTCACTATTGCCTCTTCCATAAGTACTTCCGTTGGTTCCTCTTCCCAATCAGCTTTGTAATGCTTTCCAATGTTATACAATGCACAACACGCATTTACAATTGAAACTGCTTTATCGGGATTATAGTGCAGACCACGTTCGGCAGAAAGACATCTAAATAATGACTTCAGAACACCGTTCGTTCGCTCAATAATATTCCGGGCCTTTGCATGAATAGTATTATATTTCCCTTCTGGCGAATGTGGTTCTGCTGAACGGTAGGGTGTCAAAAGTTGCTGCTCCAAAGGAAAACCACCATCACCTAAAGAATTAAATAAATTTTAATGCGTTTATAAACCAAAATATAGAATACAACCTAGTAGCCATGTATTCTGTCCAAAATCTGAGACAATCATTTGCTTCAAAGCGCTATTGTTCCATATAAAGGCATCGTGAGTAGAACCGGGGTGCCTGGCGTCTACATACCGTATACGCATTTTATAATCACACATCTATAAAGAAGTTATCACAATTAAAACAAGCACATAAATGGTAAACATGTATTAAATAACTTACCAGTAAGACATTTAAACTAAAATAACCTTTTCTATTTAAGTATAAATGTCGAACATCTTCCTTAGGACCCATGATGTGTACGTGTGTACCATCTATACAGCCTACAACTACGGGAAACTTCGTTTTTGAATAGAAATAGTTTTTGTTTTTGGTTTTTTCCTCTTCCGTCATTTTAGAAACTTTCCAATGCGTACAAATTTTTTCTTCTATTAGTTTTACAGCTTCCTTCAATACCACAGACAACGTAGGCTGAGCCATTCCCAAATTAAAATCGTTGCCGTGAGATTTTTGGAAACTTCCTTCTGCAAAAAATCTAAGAGCAGCACATACTTTTAACAGCGGAGGTATTGCTGTTGTCCGATGAATTTTTATATCGTCCTTATAGAGAGTATCCACTAAATAGATTACAGCATCCTTGGGAAGATGAAAATATGCCTTAAAACTAGAAAATTTGTTTATTAAAGTATTTGTACTTAAAAATCGATGCATTTATATACATATGTATGTATATACTTACAGTACAGGCGGTAATTCCAGTGGATTAGAATTATCCCTCAAATGGCGCCTTACAGATGCCACATTTACTCCTTCTTCATTGTCTTCGAAAAATAAATTCACGGAACTGAACATTTTTTTAAATTCACTTATGTATTTTATTTTGTTTTTATTAATTGTTTACACTTTTTCAATTGCCGATCTGTCAAAATGGCAACTGACAAATGTTGCCGTACATAATATAACTTTTTATTTCAGTTGCATTGTCAGCTGGCAACTCAACTGAAGTTCGGTTGCCGTACATAATCGACACATAATTTTTAAAAATTGTCCAAATATTTTATTCAACACCAAATGTATGTTCTGTCATACTTAATACTAAAATATGAAAAAGATGAAATTAAAGGACACAGGTTTAAATGAACATATTTTTGAATGTAATTGAGATATTGGCTTGAAATTTTTTGTAAAGGGTCGAGAATTTCCATATCTAACTAAATGATATTAAGGGATAAATATGGACTAAATTGTTGTAGCTATCTGCGACCCTATTAAAATTTTGATATAAATCATAGTTTTAGAAATTAAACAAATATGTAATATATGAAAAAATCTTTATTTATGAACAAAACTCAATGAAATTTTCAACGCTTGTTTAATTTGTCATTTAAGGTCAAAGGGCATCCCGCAATTCCCAAAAATAGGAATGAAAATCCCAAAAATGGGATTTTTTACATTTTTGCTCATAGGGTCCACATTTCTTTCAGGGCTAGGAAAATACTTTTGGAGTAAATAGAAAACATATTGAGGTTTCCAAAACTGCTTTCAGTTTTCTGATCCCAGCTTTGGGATTTTAGAACATGTCGCCCAAAGTTGAATTTTTGATAAAAAATAGGTCATATTCGGAAGGACGCAGTGGCAACATTTTCAAAAAATAGGACAAGTTTTTTACGCCAACGCGTTCTGCGTAAAGATAACTTTTAGAAAACTATAAAATTGTTATATGTTCTTAAAGAAAATTTTATTTTATTAATAAAAGAGTTAAGACACATTTTTGGCAAAAAACGGCAAAAATCTAAAATTTTTTGAATTTTTAAATTAAAAAACGTATATTTTTGGATCTGTAAACGATATTGATCTGAAATTTTTTGTATATTATTGGAAATTTTGTTGTCTAACTAACAAGAAAAAATTGAGTCCATTTGGTCCAAAATTACGCCCGGTATTCAAAAAAAGGCGGACCAAGGTATGGTAAATTTTGTATCACTAAATTTTTAAATGCCTATAACTCAGTTATTATAAGCGATAAGTATTTGGATGAAAAACAAAAAAATGGCACGAGTTTAAAAATTTTGCATATCGTAGGTACCCTACTTTGAGCCGCCACAGCGCCGTCCCTGGGGCATCTGCGGGGTTCATCTTCAAAACTTAAACTCAAATACTCCTTGGCTACCCTCACGCCAGATTTATTTCCAAAAAATTTCGATTCCGCCCCACTGTGCAGTTGTAAACATTTTAATATAATGATTTATCTATACACAAACATACTCATGACGAATTTTATCTGGATATAATCATTTAATAATCCCGATGACTTTGATTGGCAAAGTGCGTTTAAGTAATTTTCGGAAATGATCCTTATATGGGAGTTGTGACTCATTATGGACCGATCAAGAAAAAATTTCGTATAATGATTTATATGCAAAAAAAGAAATTCACGTCGAATATTACTCCAATAGATTTATTAATTAATAAAATATGTGCGTTTAAGTGATTTTCGGAAGTGGACTTTATATAGGAGCTATGACCAATTACGGGCCTCTCCAGAAAAATTTCGTAGAGTGATTCACATGTATGTACACAAAACATATTTGTGTCGAATTTTATCAAGATAGCCTTATTTGACAATGAAATATGTGAATTTAAATGATTTTCGGAAGAGGTCCTTATATGGGAGCTATGACCAATTGTGGACCGACTGAGATTTACGTTGGCGGTATGATTTCTATTCATATTATATTTATATGTACAAAATTTTGTGTTGATACCGATATATTTGAGGGAGTTATTAACGATAAATTAATTTCCGGGAATATACACCTTTGTATGGGGGCTATGGGAAATATTGGATTAATTGTTATGAGTTTGAACATACTTGATCTCTGGCACGAAGAAATAATGTGTGCCGAAATTCATCGAAATATCTTTGGTAGTTTCTGAGAAAACTACTTAGGAATTGGGAAAAAAACTTTTTTTCGAGGTAGTCTGAAATTTTTAATCATAACTTTTTACGTCGTCAACCGATTTTACTGATTTTCAACACCAGACTGCACCGGATAATAAAGAATGTTTTGGGTGAATTTCGTGAATTTCTATTGCTTAGTTTTAACGTGTTTTACACAGACAGACATACAGACGGAAAGACAGACGGACATAGCTAAATCGACTCAGAATTTCATAAGGATCAAAAATATATATATTTTGTTGGGTGTCAGATGAATATTTCTGGTGTTACACACGGAATGACAAAGTTATATATACCCTCTATCACCACTGATGGTGGTGGAGGGTATAAAATGGTTGTCTTAATAAAAATAATTATCAACTTTTTTTTCCAATTACTTAACAAATTTTATAATCAAGCCAACAAATTATTTTATCGAAAATAAGTAAAAAGTTTAACAAAATCTTTTATAGGTTTGACAAAAAAGTTTGTTGGGTAGTAAAACATTGACTGAGTAATATTTTTTATCGACTGTAAAAAACCATAACAAGACAAAAAATTACAAACGATTTTGAAGATTCTAACTACAATAGTTTTCCAGATTTATAATATGTTACATATGAGCTAGCGATTTTAATCTCATTTTACGGGAAAAATATGATTTAGCTGTTAGCGGGAAATCTAGCGATTTTTCTTTAGATTTTAAGGCATTTTTAATACATTTATATTTTGATAATATCGCTTAAAAGTTTCTACAAATTACGTTAATCTATATATATAAAAATGAATCTGTGTTTGTTTGTATATTTGAACGTTATAGACTACAAAACGGCTAAACCGATTTTCTTGAAATTTTCACAGCGTATTCCTGTGTGTCTGGAATAGGTAATATGCTACTTTTTATTTTGAAATTTCAAGTGGGCGAAGAGCCACGCCCATATTAAGAAAATATTAAATCCGTATATTTGAGATAATATAACAGTTAGAGTCCTCAAATTTAGTCGGAGCCACTTTAGTGCCAATATGATTATTTTGGACAAAAAGTGGGCGGACTAGCATTAGGGAGCGTGTCACCTCCCATATAAATTAAATACAAAAAATCTTTTATTTTGGAAACATTTAGAATCTTAAAATTTTGCACGAATAACTTTAACATCCATGTTAACATTTTGGGCTATAAATTGGCGGACTACCCATGAGGGGAGCGGCACCTTCCATATTAATTACATACAAAACAAGTTAGAGTGCTATATTCGGCTGAGCCGAATCTTAAATACCCTCCACCAGCTATTTTTATAGTAGTACTTTTTTAATTGATCAAATATTTGCAGACATAAGTTTTCTCATGTCTTAAATAGAAAAACGCCAAGATTTAACCAGCTTAAATCTGTTACAATTACAAGATTTATTGAACACTAGCTCCGTGTACCCGGCGTTGCCCGGGTTTCTTCGAAAATTAAAAAGAATATTTTTCTATCTGTAATGACTATACTTTTTTTAAATAGATGTCAAAATTTAGCTTATAACGATAAAATAGTTATTATATTTTTTCGCATTTTGTTTAATACTTAAAGTCAGTTTCTGGACCAAAAAGTCCTTTAAAAATTTACAAATTGATAATGAGCTTAAATTTCTACTAATTTGTAGACAAATCTAAGAAACTTTTTTCGAGAAATTATACTGAAATCAGCATTTTCAATCACTAGTAGGGAACTAAGGACACTTTCAAAATAGTTGTTTAAATTTTTCCACATGCAGTAGATTTTAAGAACTGTTTAGTTTAAATTTGGTCACACTTTACTTTGAATTGTAGTGCCCCTGGTCTAAAGTGGCAAAAGGCTTCGGGGCATTTTATTAACTACAAAAATACGTACCATTAACCATACAAAATTTCAAGCGATTTTCTTGCTATTTGAAAAATTACATGCAATTGAAGAAACTCTGAAACGATTATGCAAAATTCTGGACAAAATCATGAAAAATTTGGGCTCATTGCAAGATTTCAAAATTTTTAAAAAAGAACAAAATTACTGTCCTAGGAAAATATGAAGAGTCCTTGAATTTTGAGAGAGAAAACAAAACAACTTTTAATTTGACAAACAATTTTGAGTTGTTCATTAAAGAGTAAAACCCCCGTTTTTGTCTCATCATTGTTTCTCAAATACATCCATTTATACAAAAGTATGTTTAAAAATATTATTGTTATTCACTAGCTTTTATGCATCCACACTTAAGTTTTGGCTGGATTTAGACACCACTTATTAAATCCGATGAAATAAATGTTTAAAGGTCAAATATCGTTAGATATACAAAAAACATACCCAAATAATTTTACTTATTAAAATATCCAAATCTTCCTCCAATTAAAAAAATTTCGGAATTTGTTAATGGTAAATGGAAAATGTGTGCTGGAGTTATTCAAAATCATTATTTAATTTGAAAAGCTTGCAATAAATACGGCGCTACATACAGAAAAAGTTGTGCATAATTTTTGGTGGATAATTTTCTAAAAGTATAAAAAGATATCGAATGATGAATTCATCCAAATTTTATATGAACAATGCTTTATATGCATCATTTGAGAGGTCTACCTATTTATATAAGATTTGCAAAAGTGCTGTCTTTCGGGACACTCTAATGAGTAGTCAAATACATATCTTCATGGTTTTTTAGATTTGAGCTGCATTTAAAAAATGGCAACCGAATTTATATCAAGATAATTTTTTCATGGTATGTTTAACTGATCACAGATTTTTATTGTTATCTCGATTTAAATATTAGTGATTACGCATCTTTATTGTTTTCTCGAATTGAGAGTTATTTAAAGTAAATTTTTAAATAGTTATATAAATATAAATTTTAAGGGGAGATAACAACGATTTTCTAGATAGATTTAAGTGTTATATTAGGAACCACAGCCGATTTAAATTCGAATTTTTGTGAAAATGTAATATGAATATATCATTTACCCAAAGTATATTAATAAATTAGCGACATCTCTTGTTGTACAACAACATCTACAACAACCACATGTATTTTGTTTTTGGAATAATTTAAGATTGTGTCAAAATAAAATTTCCTTGAACAACAATGTGAACAAAACATAAATAAAAAATATTACTTTTAAGTTAAAAATATTAACGATTTAATTATATTATTATATATTATACAATTTATTACACTTTTAAACTACTTTAAAACCACTTTTAATTCACTTTTTTAACTTTTCACAAATTTTAACAAATAGCAAAACACAATTTAAAAATGGCGACGTAAACAATGTTAACAATTTTCAAAACAAACTTTGACAATTTGCTTCATTTATCTAGTTTAAAAAAAATAGTCAGCTGTTCAAGTGATGCTACTTTATTAATTTACTTTGTCATTTACCCTATTTTAGGATCGTAGGAAACTAAATCCGATTCTGATTTAAAATAGTTATTTTTTGAGGATATACAGCCGATTACAGGTTTTGAAATAAGAATAGTTTTCCGGTGGAAAATATAAGTGATGGGAGTATTATATACGGATCTACAACCGATTTTACGCTTTAGATGAAAATCGATTTTTGATAATAAATTAAATTGATTACAGATTTTTATTTTACGTAATCGTAAAGTTAGTTAAACATTATAGAGTTTTCAAATAAAAATAAATTTTTGATTAAAAATTTAACTAAATATTAATTCTTATATAATATAAGAAGTATATATCATGATCTTTAACATTATAAATGTAACAAAAAGTAGACGGAAAAAAGTCATTGCATTTCATTAAGATCACAACATTCCTGAAATTAGTGGTATAGGTGTATTTTTTTGGATTTTATGTATTAAATATTCTCTTCTTCAAACTAACCTAACCTTCCACGAACTATTATGCTGAATTTCATGAAGCATAAAATCCAGATCAAAAAGTTGATTCCAAAAATACACTGTATGTTGCCAAATTTCTTGAAAATCGGTTGATATTTTTTATATTTAGCCTAGAAATTTGGTGTTATAGGTGGTATTCTAAAAGTTAACATAAAAATATGCGTAGCATCCAATCAATATAATATAGAGTCTTTTTTAACTTCTGAGGTTATACCTATTAATATGCCGAATTTTATGTAAACCGGTTTAGTAGTTATGTAGTGAAAGAGTAAAAAGAGTGTCATATATATTTATTATTAAATACATATTATACGTTTTGAAGATGTAATGTTTCGTAATGTTCATTCCACAACATTCATTATAATAGTTTTTATGAAAATCGGATCAGAAGTTTTTTGTATGCCTGAACGTAAATTTGGTTTAATAATTGTTTTACAAAAAGTTGGTGTAAAAAGGGGCATGGCGTCCAATCCAGATCCTGAGGTCAGACCTATTGGTATACCAAATTTCATGTAAATCGGTTCAGTAGTTTTCTGTAAGTCTCGAATGGAAATTTTGTATGACAATTATATAGAAAAAAGTGAGAATAAGAAGAATCGTGACGTCAAATCATCACTTTAGAATAGAACTATTAGTGTTCTAAATTTCATGTAAATCGGTTCAGTAGTTTGTCCGTGAAAGCGTAACAAACAGACATTCTATTTCATATAATTATAGGATAATATATAGGTAAGGATAATTTTATAAAAAGTGGGTGTAGAAAGGGGCGTTGCATCGGATCACTATCTTATATATAGCCTATAGTTTTTTCAGACTTATAACTATCGGTATGCAAAATTTCAGGTAAATCGGTTTAGTAGTTTTCGCATATTGTGATTGTAAAATTGGTGTAATAATAGTGGGCGTATAAAGGGGCGTGGCATCCGATCAAGATCTTATATATCCTATTGTTCCTCTTGGGGCCAGACCTATTAGCGGTCCAAATTACATGTAAATCGGTTCAGAAGTTTTGCCGTGAAAGCGTAACAAACAAACAAACACACAAACAAACAAACAAGTTTGTTTTATATATACATATATAGGATTACAAACCCCCATTTTCTTTTATATATTTATGTATGTATGTATGTATGTATGTATGTATGTATGTATGTATGTATGTATGTATGTATGTATGTATGTATGTATGTATGTATGTATGTATGTATGTATGTATGTATGTATGTATGTATGTATGTATGTATGTATGTATGTATGTATGTATGTATGTATGTATGTATGTATGTATGTATGTATGTATGTATGTATGTATGTATGTATGTATGTATGTATGTATGTATGTATGTATGTATGTATGTATGTATGTATGTATGTATGTATGTATGTATGTATGTATGTATGTATGTATGGTATGTATGTATGTATGTATGTATGTATGTATGTAGTATGTATGTATGTAGTATGTATGTATGTATGTATGTATGATGTATGTATGTATGTATGTATGTAGTATGTATGTATGTATGATGTATGTATGTATGTATGTATGTATGTATGTAGTATGTATGTATGTATGTATGTATGTATGTATGTATGTATGTATGTATGTATGTATGTATGTATGTATGTAGGTATGTATGTATGTTGTATGTATGTATGTATGTATGTATGTATGTAGTATGTATGTATGTAGTATGTATGTATGTATGTATCTATGTATGTATGTATGTATGTATGTATGAATGTATGTATGTATGTATGTATGATGTATGTATGTATGTATGTATGTATGTATGTATGTATGTAGTATGTATGTATGTATGTATGTATGTATGTATGTATGTATGTATGTATGTATGTGTTTGTATGTATGTATGTATGTATGTATGTATGTATGTATGTATGTATGTATGTATGTATGTATGTATGTATGTATGTATGTATGTATGTATGTATGTATGTATGTATGTATGTATGTATGTATGTATGTATGTATGTATGTATATAAAAACAAAATTTCAAAATTCTGTATCTATACCATTATTTTGCAATGAATATTGAGCATTTAAGTGATTTTCTAGTATGAGAGCTATGACCAAATATGGACCGATCGCAAAACAATTTTATAGTGTGATTTATGTATATAAGAGCAATATTTGTGCTAAATGTATGGATATCAATATTTTGTAATGTGTTATGTGCGTTTAAGTGATTATCGGAAGGGGACCTTGTATGGGAGCTATGACCAATTATGGACCGATCGGAAAAAGCTTTCATAGTAATATTTCTGTATATGTGAACAACACTTGATATCTTAATTAAGTAATGAGTTATGCGCGTTTAAGCGATTTTCGGCAGAGGACCTTGTATGGGAGCTATGTCCAATTATGGAGCGGTCCAGAAAATTTTTTCTCTCAATGAAGATATATCAACATTCTGACGGAAGTTATTAACAAAAAACTCATTTTCCGGGAATATGTACTTTTGTATGGGAGGTATATGAAATTATGGACCGATTCTGCCAATTTTCAGCATTAATCAAGATATAGATAGAAACGAATGTAGGATGACTTTCATGAAATTATCTTATATATTTCGGATTTTCGGATGTGGACCTTATATGGGAGCTATGACCAATTATGGACCGATCAGAAAAAAATAGTAAAGTAATTAATATTTTTACACAAAATTAATATTATACACATCATGCAGAATTTTATCCCGATAGCTTTATTTATCAATGAATTATGCGCATTTGTGTGATTTTCGGATGTGGACCTTATATGGGAGCTATGACCGATTATGGACCGTTCCGGAACAAATTTCGTAGAGTACTTCATATACACACAAAACATATTCATGTCGAATTTTATCCCGATAGCTTTATTTATCAATAAAATATGTTCATTTAAATGATTTTTGAAAGTGGACCTTATATGGGAACTATGACCAATTGTGGACCGATACAGATCTAAGTCCTTAGTTTAGATTCCTGTTCATATAATGTCAATATGTACAAAATTTTGTGTTGATACCGATATATTTGAGGAAGTTATTAACGATAAATTAATTTCCGGGAATATGTACCTTTGTATTGGGGCTATGAGAAATTTTGGATCGATTGTTTCAATTTCAAACATAATTAATCTATAGATGGAAAAAATAATCTATGAGAAAATTTGTTGAATTATATTTGGTAGTTTCTAAGAAAACTACTCAAGAATTACGGAAAAACACTTAATTTTTTTAGGTAGTCTGAAATTTTTACTCATAACTTTTTACGTTGTGAACCGATTTGGCTGATTTTCAATACCAAACTGCTTAGGAAAACAGTGAATTTTGTCAGTGAATTTGGTTGATTTCATTTGCTTAGTTTTAACGTGAGCGTGTTTTAACCAGACAGACAGACGGACATAGCTAAATCGACTCAGAATTTCATAAGGACCCAGAATATATATTCTTTGTTGGTTCTCAGATGAATATTTTTTGGTCCACTGATGGTGGTGGAGGGTATAAAAATTAAAAAAACAAAAAACCTACCCTTAAATAAAACAAAAAATTTAAATGAAAATCGTAGATAAAACAATTAAAAATACACTACGAACAAAAACATAAATAATATTGTGCAAAAAAAAATATTTAACATAAAGAAATAACATTAAACACTTTTGTACAGGAAAAAAAATAGTTAGAAAAATAGTTAAAAAACAAGTTAGAGTGCTATATTCGGCTGTGTCGAATCTTAAATACCCTCCACCAGCAAGCTACTTTTTATTGAAACCCATTTAACTATCTAATTTTTAGATAACTTGGCAAAATTTTTGTTTCCGTATTGCGGGTACTAACATTTATGCATATGTCAAACTAATTTTAATTATGTCGAGATATATGTATGTATATTAATAGGCCAGTTTGAAAACATTTTAATATATTGATTTATCTGTACACAAAACATACTCATTTTGAATTTTATCCGGATGTAATCATGTACAGCCTGTTTTTCTAAAATGAAAATTTGTATTCGTTCTTAGAAATAACGAACGAAATTTGCTTTACGTTTTTGTAACGAAAAAATTAATTTTCATGTGAGTGGCAACGAAAGAGCTTTATTTTTCCATATATTTTGGTTTTTAGAAAATGAATTCGTTCGTAATAAAAGAAAGAAATGTCAGAAATAGACGATAGGCAAAGGCCTTTCGTTTGCCAAAAAAACAACGAAAATTACACCAAAATACGAAATAATATGTGGCCGCTTGAACCTGAATGCAATTTGCAATAGAAACCTTTCAATTTCTTGAGACATTGCATACAATTTTCATGTTGTTTTTAAAAAAACATTTTTTCATAATTTAAATTTTTTTGTAAAATTATTTTATTTTTGTTTATTTTTTAGGGTTAACACCTTGTTACTACATGGAAAAATATTTAAAATTTCAGAAATGAAATACGTAGGCAATAATGTTCTGTTACGATAGAAAAAGCTCACTTCATTTTAGACATTTTTAAACGAAAACTTTCAAATGTTTTATAAAAACCTAATTTTAAACTTTATCGTAATAAAATGAAATGTTCGTGTGAGAACTAAATTGTTTTAGAAAAACAGGCTGTTAATTACGAATTAAGTGACTTTCAGAAGTATACATTATATGGGAGCTAAGACAATCTATGGACCGATCCGGAAAAAAAATCCGTAGAATGATTTATATATACAAAATACACATTTATGTCGAATTTTATACCGATAACTTTGATCGTCAATGTGCATTTGAGTAATTTTCGGAAAGGGTCCTTATATGGGAGTTGTGACCAATTATCGATCGATAAGGAAAAAATATGCCAAAAAAATCAAGTCGAATTTTACTACAATAGATTTATTAATTAATGAAATATTTGCGCTTAGGTGATTTTCGGAAGTGGACTTTATATGTATTTGTGTAAGGTTTGGTAGAATGATTTATATGCTTACAAAACATATTCAAGTCGTACTTTATCCCGATAGATTTATTATTCAAAGAAATATATGCGTTTAACTGATTTTCGCAAGTGGACCCTCCATGGGAGCCTATCCGGAAAAAAATTCGTTGTGTGATTCATATAAAGACAAAACATATTTGTGTCGAATTTTATCAATATAACTTTATTTGCCAATTAAATATGTGCGCTTAAGTGATTTTCGGAAGTGGGACTTATATGGGAGCTATGATCAATAATGGACCGATCCGGGAAAAAAGTGGTAGAATGATTTATATGTACATAGAATATATTCAAGTCGAATTTTATCCTTATAGTTTTAGAATTTAATCAAATATCTGCGTTTAAGTGATTTTCGGAAGTGGACTTTATATGGGAGCTATGACCAATTATGAGTCTATCCGGAAAAAAATTCGTAGAGTGACTTATATAAAGACAAAACATATTTGTGTCCAATTTTATCAAGATTGTTTTATTTGACAATGAAATATGTGCTTTTAAGTGATTTTCGGAAGTGGGCCTTATATGGGAGCTATGGCCAATAATGTACCGATCCGTAAAAAAATTGGTAAAATGATTTGAATATACACAAAACATATTCTTGTCGAATTTTATCACGATAGCTTTAGAATTCAATGAAATATGCGCGTTTAAGTGATTTTTTTTATGGGCCTATCCGGAAAAATTTAGTAGAGTAATTCATATTTAGACAAAATATATTTATGTCGAATTTTATCACGATAGCTTTATTTGACAATGAAATAAGTGTTTTTAAGAGATTTTCGGAAGTGGGCCTTATATGGGAGCTCTGACCAATAATGGACCGATCGGTAAAACATTTTGTGGAATGATTTGTATGTATACAAAACAAATTTGTGTCGAATTTCATCCCGATAGCTTTATAATTCAATGAAATATATCCGTTTAAGTGATTTTCGGAAGTGGACTTTATATGGGAGCTATGACAAATTATGGGCCTATCCGGAAAAAATTTCGTAGAATGATTCACATTTAGTCTAAACATATTTGTGCCGAATTTTATCAAGATAGCTTTATTTGACAATGAAATATGAGCTTTTAAATGATTTTCGGAAGTGGGCCTTATATGGGAGCTATGACCAATTATGGACCGTTTCGGAAAAAATTTCGTAGAGTGATTTATACATACACAAAATGTATTCATGTTAAATTTTATCTTGATAGCTTTATTTATCAGTGAAATATGCGCGTTTGAGTGATTTTCGAAAGAGGACCTTATATGGGAGCTATGACCAATTGTGGACCGATACTAATCTACGTTGGTAGTATGATTTTTGTTGATATTTTATTTATATGTGCAAAATTTTGAGTTGATACCGATATATTTGAGGAAGTTATTAACGATAAATCCATTTCCGGAAATATGTACCTTCGTATGGGGGCTACGGGAAATTTTGGATCGATTGTTTTGATTTTCAACATAATTGATCCCTGGGTAAAAAAAATTATGTGTGGCAAAATTCATCGAATTATCTTTTGCAGTTTCTGAGAAAACGACTTAAGAATTACGAAAAAAACTTAATTTTTTTCGAGGTAGTCTGAAACTTTTACTCATAACTTTTAACGTTGTGAACCGATTTTGCTGATTTTACTTTGTTGGGTCTCAGATGAATATTTCTAGGTGTTACACACGGAATGACAAACTTATATATACCCTCTACCACCACTGATGGTGGTGGAGGGTATAACAAGTTACAGTGCTATATTCGGCTGTGCAGCAAGCTACTTTTTATTAAAACCCTTTTAACTATCTAATATTTAGATAACTTGACAAAATTGTTGTTTCCGTAGTAGTGCTAACTTTTATGCATATGTGGAACTAATTTTGATTGGGTTCATAAAATTTTATATTAATAGGCCAGTTGCAAACATTTTAATATAATGATTTATCTATACACAAACATACTCATGTCGAATTTTATCTGGATATAATCATTTAATAATGAATTAAGTGGTATTAAGTGATTTTCAGAAGTAAAATTCCGTATAACGATTTATAAATACAAAATACACATTTATGTCGAATTTTATCCCGATGACTTTGATTGTCAATGTGCGTTTAAGTAATTTTCGGAAATGATCCTTATATAGGAGTTGTGACCAATTATGGACCGATCAAGAAAATTTCGTATAATGATTTATATGAAAAAAAAAAAGAAATTCAAGTCGAATATTACTCCAATAGATTTATTAATTAATAAAATATGTGCTTTTAAGTGATTTGCGGAAGTGGACCTTATATGGGAGCTACGACTAATAATGAACCGATCCGAAAATAAATTTTGTAGAATGATTTGTAAGTACACAAAACATATTCAGCTCAAATTTTATCACAAAAGCTTTATTTATCAATGAATTATGTCCGTTTAAGTGATTTTTAGAGGTGGACCTTATATGGGAGCTATGACCAATTGTGGACCGACTGAGATCTACGTTGGTAGTATGATTTCTATTCATATTGTATTTATATGTACAAAATTTTGTGTTGATACCGATGTATTTGAGGGACTTGTTAACGGTAAACTAATTTCCAGGAATATACACCTTTGTATGGGAGCTATGGGAAATATTAGATCAAGTACTATGAGTTTAAACATACTTGATCCCTGGCACAAAAAAATAATATGTGACAACATTCATCGAAATATCTTTGTTAGTTTCTGAGAAAACTACTTAAGAATTGGGAAATAAACGTTATTTTTTTGAGGTAGTCTGAAATTTTTACTCTGAACTTTTTACATCGTGAACCGATTTTACTGATTTTTAATACCAAACTGTACTGAATAATAAAAAATACTTTGGGTGAATTTCGTGAATTTCTATTGCTTGGTTTCAACGTGAGAGTGTTTTACACAGACAGACAGACAGTTGGACGGACGGATGGATAGACGGACATAGCTAAATCGACTCAGAATTTCATAAGGATCAAGAATATATATACTTTGTTGGGTGTCAGATGAATATTTCTTGGTGTTATACACGGAATGACAAAGTTATATATACCCTCTATCACCGCTGATGGTGGTGGAGGGTATATAAAGAGAACAAAAAGTTACAAAAGACATAAAAAATTTTCAACAAATAAAAAACAAAATTTACACGAATTTAAAATAAACAGAAAACACAAAAAATCAAATTCACAACATAAAAACAGTGGAAACCGAAAAATATAAAATACATTAAAGATAAAAACAAATATTATTAACAAAAACACGACAAATCAAGTAAGAAATTAGAGTCGGGCGTGGCCGACCATATGATACCCTACACCAATTGCGAATAATAAATGTAATTAATTTCAATAATGAAGCATTTATGTTAATCTTATATAGGTTCCAAATAATGTCTGTTCATGTACGGTTGTATGCTGACTAGGAGAAATAAAAGACCGATTTCAATCATTTTCAACAGCCTTCGTCATTGGATCCAGAGAATAGTATGTGACAAATTTTAACAAATTATATTCAAAATTGTGATCTGTTGCGTGCACACAAGGTTTACACGGTCACAATGACGGACATAGCTTAATATGGACAAATATTTTTGAGTGCTACAAACATCAGCATATTGTACAGATTTACAGACGTAGTTAAAAGATAAAAGGCCGTAATCGGAGAGTCCGGATGTATGGGGGCTAGGGCAGAAATTGAGCCTATCCTTATAAAATGTATTATTAGGAATTATGTAAAAATGAATATACATATGTAAAAATGAATGTGTGTTTGTATATTTGTATGTTTGCATGTTTATATGTTTATATGTTTGTGTGTTTATATGTTTTTTTCAAATTTTCAGAGCGTATTCCTCTATATCTGGTAATAGGCTACTTTTTATTTCCGATCATGGCGAAAAATTACAGTGTTATTTATAATTATATCAAACTTAGTTGTGCCAATTTTTGGGAAGATAGTAGTATATTTGTCGTAGTTATGAGCTAAAAGGCCCAAATCGGTAGGTCCGGTTGTATGGGGGCTAGGGCAAAAATTGGTCCGATCCTTATAAAATTTAATGTCGACATTTATGTTTATATAAAATCTATTTGTGCCAAATTTCATCGTGATACTAGTGTGTGTAAGTGAATTGTGGACATTCAAGCCATTTTCTGAAGGGGATTTTGTATGGGGGATAGGGTCAAATAATGTCCGATCATTATAAATATCGACAGTGTTATTTATAATTATATCAAACTTAGTTGTGCCGATTTTTGGAGAGATAGTAGTATATTTGACAAAGTTATGAGCTGAAAGGCCCAAATCGGAAGGTCCGGTTATATGGGGGCTAGGGCAAAACTTGGGCCGATCACTATAACATTTATTTTTCGGAATTATGTCTATACAAAACTCATTTTTGCCAAATTTCATCGTGATACTAGTGTTTATACGTGAATTGTGGACATTCAAGTAATTTTCTGAGGGGGACTTTGTATGGGGGCTAGGGTCAAATAATGTCCGATCTTTAAGAAAATCACTATAATTATTAAGACATATATAAAACTAAATTTTTCCAATTTTTGTAGAGATAGTAGATCATTTAACATAATTATGAGGTCAAAAGTTCTATTCGGTGGGTCCGGTTGTATGGGGGCTTTTTGAAATAATGGACCGAATTTGGGCTTCGTCCCTGTGCCCAAAAACATGCTTGGTCCAAGTTTCATCAAATTATCTTGAAAATTGCGGCCTGTACCTTGCGCACAAGATTTAGATGGACAGCCAGCCAGCCGGACAGACGGACGGACATGTCTTAATCGACTCAACAAATGATTCTGAATCGATCGGTATACTTTAAGGTGAGTGTAGGACCAATATTTTTGTACACCACTATAGTGGTGTACGGTATAAATATTAGTCGGGAATGATACCAGTTATGAATATATCTAAAATGTGATTTCTTTTTAATAAAGCATTTATATAGAAATTTGTCCACTACTTTTTAAGCAATTTATTGATGAAAAACCGATTTTCTGAAAGAGCCTATATATAGGAGCTAGGATCAATTATAGACCGATCCCAACAAAATTTAGTGGAGGGATTTATGTTCATATAGGAGTTAGATATGCAGAATTTTATGATAATGGTAGTGTTTAAGGGGGAAATAACGGCAAGCCACAATTAAAGGCTCCGATTTAATCCATCTTCAAACAACTTCGTCCTTTGGTAAAATTAAATATTTGAGCTCATCAAATTATCTGGAAAATTGCGATTTGTAGTTTGACAACAAGGTTTACATGGACTGACAGTAGGACGGACATAGCTAAACCACTATATTGCTGTAGGATATATGTACTTAACTTTCTTTTATTTTGAAAGGAAGTTGGATCTGAAATGGTTTATAACTGAAAAAAATAAAAGGATTTCTGTTTTATATAGTTCATTAAAAAAAATTTTTCGACTGTTTTTCCTGGCAAATTAATTGTTTGTTGTGAGAACGGTTGGTAAATACTTGAACATTTTTAAATATCTATAAAATAGGTGTTTATGTATAAAAGTGAGCATTTTAAAAGCTAATAGTTCACATAATTCAATGTACTTTATTCCAGTATAGCCACAATTTTAGATTTTGGGGAAGGATCCGAGATATCAGAAGTCACGCATAGAGTGTGACGTCGAATAAAAAATTTTCTAAGAGTGAAATATAGCTACAGTCAAGCCATAAATATTGATATATGACATGTTACGATCGGACTTAAAATGGCGGCGTAATATATAAAAAACAAAAAGGGCGGTATTTCTAGGCGTGGCAAAAAAATATTTTTTATATTTTTGGAAATGTTATTAACATATCTTTAATCCTAGGGGGTGACTGACACAACTTTTTTTTGTCCATAGAGACCGACCCACTCTAATGTACATATTTACTATATTTATTTATATGGGTACAAAATCACAAAATATTTTCTTATTTTTCAGCAATAGAGCTGAGTGATATGGAGGAAGAAATCACAGAGGAGACGCGGGATGCTACATGTTATCTTAATTTAAGGTTTTGTGTTTTATTTATTATACCCTCCACCTCCATCAGTGGTGATAGAGGGTATATATAAGTTTGTCATTCCGTGTGTAACACCAAAAAATATTCATCTGAGACCCAACAATGTATATGTATTCTGGGTCCTTATGAAATTCTGAGTTGATTTAGCTATGTCCGTCTGTCTGTCTGGTTAAAACACGCTCACCTTAAAACTAATCAAATGAAATCAACCAAGTTCACTGAGAATATTCATTGTTTTCCTAAGCAGTTTGGTATTGAAAATCAGCAAAATGGGTTCACAACGCACAGTGGTATAGGAAAAAAAAAGAGGGAAATAATTCGGTAACTTCTAAACGGTTAATCCGATTTTAATGAAATTTGGTATGCACAAAGAGGAGGTGTTGTCGAGTTTAGGTTTTGAATTTGGACCTTATAGGCCAACCAGGGGCCCGGCGGGGGGTCCTCAAATTAGGACACCTCGGCTATGTTAAATTTTTAAAACGATCCTATTTCTTCATTTGAGTTCCGATTTAAAAAAAATTTCGTATATAGAATCTCCTCATCGAGCACTATAAAAAATGTCGTCGTAGCAGTAAATTATCTCTTATAGTTTAGGAGATATTCGCATTTGAATATTAAAATTTTAAAATTTTTACCGTCCTTACTTTAGTTTTTTTGATAATAGCAGGTCCAAATATTTCCGATTTTCGCCATTTTTTTTTATTTGCTTAACAACAAGTTTATATACCAAGCAGTGAAAGAATTATGTAAAAATCATGACTGAGTCCAAAGTTATAGGCATTTAAATTTAAAAAATTAAAAAAAGGCAATTTTTTGTCATTTTTTTGGGAAAAAAGTATCTTTTTCTTTTTAAGTTATCTAAAAAGTTTCTAAGAAGATGTATATAGAATTTATACTTTTTGGAAAGCTGACTTTACATAAAATACGATAAATGAAACAAAACCTAAAAATTTTTGATACCGAGGGGACCAGGTCCATCCAAAAAAAACCCTATTTTTTATGGAAAATTAAATTTTGAGCAAAAATTCTCAAATCGCATAGTCGATATCAAATTATAGTGACCTGTTTTATATGACCCAATAAGTTCTTAATCATTTTGTAACGGGTTTCGATAACCCCGCCCCTGGTATGGATATAATAGGCAAAAAACCAAAAAATCCCATTTTTGGGATTTTTTAAAACTTTTTTGGGAATTCCGGGATTTCTAATAAGAAAATTCGAAATTTTTATTTAATTTTGGATTTTGAGTAAAAAAATCTACCTAACTGTAAAATTTCATCAAAAGATATTCATAAATAAAATTTTTATTGCAATTTGAAAAATTTGTATCTTCGCAAAAACTGAATAAAAAACATTTTTTAATTTTTTTTAAAAAAAGTATTCCGCGAATTTTTTAATTTTCAAAAATTATATACAGTTTTCATCAAAAAATATTCATAAATAAAATTTTTATTGCAATTAGAAAAATTTGTATCTTCGCAAAAACTGAATAAAAAACATTTTTTAATTTTTTTAAAAAAAGTATTCCGCGAATTTTTTAATTTTCAAAAATTATATACAGTTTTGAAAAATAGACAAAATTACCTTTCCATTGATATATAACATGCCTACCTAATGTTTTTTAAGTGACAAATTAATTAGGGAAAACTCAACATCTTTTAGAAAATTTACCTAGCACTATTATTTTCATCCATATATGTAACAAATTTAAGAGTTAACCTTATGGATGAAAATAATAGTGCTAGGCAAATTTTCTAAAAGATGTTGAGTTTTCCCTAATTAATTTGTCACTTAAAAAACATTAGGTAGGCATGTTATATATCAATGGAAAGGTAATTTTGTCTATTTTTCAAAACTGTATATAATTTTTGAAAATTAAAAAATTCGCGGAATACTTTTTTTAAAAAAAATTAAAAAATGTTTTTTATTCAGTTTTTGCGAAGATACAAATTTTTCTAATTGCAATAAAAATTTTATTTATGAATATTTTTTGATGAAATTTTACAGTTAGGTAGATTTTTTTACTTAAAATCCAAAATTAAATCAAAATTTCGAATTTTCTTATTAGAAATCCCGGAATTCCAAAAAAAGTTTTAAAAATCCCAAAAATGGGATTTTTTAGTTTTTTGCCTATTATATCCATACCAGGGGCGGGGTTATCGAAACCCGTTACAAAATGATTAAGAACATATTGGGTCATATAAAACAGGTCACTATAATTTGATATCGACTATGCGATTTGAGAATTTTTGCTCAAAATTTAATTTTCCATAAAAAATAGGGTTTTTTTGGATGGACCTGGTCCCCTCGGTATCAAAAATTTTTAGGTTTTGTTTCATTTATCGTATTTTATGTAAAGTCAGCTTTCCAAAAAGTATAAATTCTATATACATCTTCTTAGAAACTTTTTAGATAACTTAAAAAGAAAAAGATACTTTTTTCCCAAAAAAATGACAAAAAATCGCCTTTTTTTAATTTTTTAAATTAAAATGCCTATAACTTTGGACTCAGTCATGATTTTTACATAATTCTTTCACTGCTTGATATATAAACTTGTTGTTAAGCGAATAAAAAAAAATGGCGAAAATCGGGAATATTTGGACCTGCTATTATCAAAAAAAACTAAAGTAAGGACGGTAAAAATTTTAAAATTTTAATATTCAAATGCGAATATCTCCTAAACTATAAGAGATAATTTACTGCTATGACAACATTTTTTATAGTGCTCGATGAGGAGATTCTATATACGAAATTTTTTTTAAATCGGAACTCAAATGAAGAAATAGGATCGTTTTAAAAATTTAACATAGCCGAGGTGTCCTAATTTGATGACCCCCCGCCGGGCCCCTGGTTGGCCTATAAGGTCCAAATTCAAAACCTAAACTCGACAACACCTCCTCTTTGTGCACACCAAATTTCATTAAAATCGGATTAACCGTTTAGAAGTTACCGAATTATTTCCCTCTTTTTTTTTCCTATACCACTGTGGGGCGGGGTTATCGAAACCCGTTACAAAATGATTAAGAACTTATTGGGTCATATAAAACAGGTCACTATAATTTGATATCGACTATGCGATTTGAGAATTTTTGCTCAAAATTTAATTTTCCATAAAAAATAGGGTTTTTTTGGATGGACCTGGTCCCCTCGGTATCAAAAATTTTTAGGTTTTGTTTCAATTATCGTATTTTATGTAAAGTCAGCTTTCCAAAAAGTATAAATTCTATATACATCTTCTTAGAAACTTTTTAGATAACTTAAAAAGAAAAAGATACTTTTTTCCCAAAAAAATGACAAAAAATCGCCTTTTTTTAATTTTTTAAATTTAAATGCCTATAACTTTGGACTCAGTCATGATTTTTACATAATTCTTTCACTGCTTGGTATATAAACTTGTTGTTAAGCAAATAAAAAAAAATGGCGAAAATCGGAAATATTTGGACCTGCTATTATCAAAAAAACTAAAGTAAGGACGGTAAAAATTTTAAAATTTTAATATTCAAATGCGAATATCTCCTAAACTATAAGAGATAATTTACTGCTACGACGACATTTTTTATAGTGCTCGATGAGGAGATTCTATATACGAAATTTTTTTTAAATCGGAACTCAAATGAAGAAATAGGATCGTTTTAAAAATTTAACATAGCCGAGGTGTCCTAATTTGAGGACCCCCCGCCGGGCCCCTGGTTGGCCTATAAGGTCCAAATTCAAAACCTAAACTCGACAACACCTCCTCTTTGTGCATACCAAATTTCATTAAAATCGGATTAACCGTTTAGAAGTTACCGAATTATTTCCCTCTTTTTTTTTTCCTATACCACTGTGCGCCCCTGGTATGGATATAATAGGCAAAAAACCAAAAAATCCCATTTTTGGGATTTTTTAAAACTTTTTTGGGAATTCCGGGATTTCTAATAAGAAAATTCGAAATTTTTATTTAATTTTGGATTTTGAGTAAAAAAATCTACCTAACTGTAAAATTTCATCAAAAGATATTCATAAATAAAATTTTTATTGCAATTTGAAAAATTTGTATCTTCGCAAAAACTGAATAAAAAACATTTTTTAATTTTTTTTAAAAAAAGTATTCCGCGAATTTTTTAATTTTCAAAAATTATATACAGTTTTGAAAAATAGACAAAATTACCTTTCCATTGATATATAACATGCCTACCTAATGTTTTTTAAGTGACAAATTAATTAGGGAAAACTCAACATCTTTTAGAAAATTTACCTAGCACTATTATTTTCATCCATATATGTAACAAATTTAAGAGTTAACCTTATGGATGAAAATAATAGTGCTAGGCAAATTTTCTAAAAGATGTTGAGTTTTCCCTAATTAATTTGTCACTTAAAAAACATTAGGTAGGCATGTTATATATCAATGGAAAGGTAATTTTGTCTATTTTTCAAAACTGTATATAATTTTTGAAAATTAAAAAATTCGCGGAATACTTTTTTTAAAAAAAATTAAAAAATGTTTTTTATTCAGTTTTTGCGAAGATACAAATTTTTCTAATTGCAATAAAAATTTTATTTATGAATATTTTTTGATGAAATTTTACAGTTAGGTAGATTTTTTTACTTAAAATCCAAAATTAAATCAAAATTTCGAATTTTCTTATTAGAAATCCCGGAATTCCCAAAAAAGTTTTAAAAAATCCCAAAAATGGGATTTTTTAGTTTTTTGCCTATTATATCCATACCAGGGGCGGGGTTATCGAAACCCGTTACAAAATGATTAAGAACATATTGGGTCATATAAAACAGGTCACTATAATTTGATATCGACTATGCGATTTGAGAATTTTTGCTCAAAATTTAATTTTCCATAAAAAATAGGGTTTTTTTGGATGGACCTGGTCCCCTCGGTATCAAAAATTTTTAGGTTTTGTTTCATTTATCGTACTTTATGTAAAGTCAGCTTTCCAAAAAGTATAAATTCTATATACATCTTCTTAGAAACTTTTTAGATAACTTAAAAGAAAAAGATACTTTTTTCCCAAAAAAATGACAAAAAATCGCCTTTTTTTAATTTTTTAAATTAAAATGCCTATAACTTTGGACTCAGTCATGATTTTTACATAATTCTTTCACTGCTTGATATATAAACTTGTTGTTAAGCGAATAAAAAAAAATGGCGAAAATCGGGAATATTTGGACCTGCTATTATCAAAAAAAACTAAAGTAAGGACGGTAAAAATTTTAAAATTTTAATTTTCAAATGCGAATATCTCCTAAACTATAAGAGATAATTTACTGCTATGACAACATTTTTTATAGTGCTCGATGAGGAGATTCTATATACGAAATTTTTTTTAAATCGGAACTCAAATGAAGAAATAGGATCGTTTTAAAAATTTAACATAGCCGAGGTGTCCTAATTTGATGACCCCCCGCCGGGCCCCTGGTTGGCCTATAAGGTCCAAATTCAAAACCTAAACTCGACAACACCTCCTCTTTGTGCACACCAAATTTCATTAAAATCGGATTAACCGTTTAGAAGTTACCGAATTATTTCCCTCTTTTTTTTTTCCTATACCACTGTGCAACGTAATAAGTTATGAGTAAAAATTTCAGACTACCTAAAAAAATTAAGTTTTTTTTCCCTAATTCTTGAGTAGTTTTCTTAGAAACTACCAAATATAATTCAACAAATTTTCTCACAGATTATTTTTTCCATTTTTCCGAAATTTGTTCCGGAACGGTCCGTAATCGGTCATAGCTCCCATATAAGGTCCACATCCGAAAATCACTCAAATGCGCATAATTCATTGATAAAAAAAGTTATCAGGGTAGAACTCGAGGTGAATATGCTCTGTATATAGATATACATCATTCAGTGAAATTTTTTCCGAATCAGTGTACAATTGGTACTAGCTCCCATATAAGGTCCACATCCTAAAATCACTCAAATGCCCATAATTCATTGATGAAAAAAGCTGTAAAGGAAAACTCGACGGGAATTTTTTTTGTATATATATATATATATATATATATATATATATATATATATATATATATATATATATATATATATATATATATATATATATATATATATATATATATAGTTGAAATTTTTTCAGCATCGGTCCATATCTAGCTCCCATATAAGGTTCAATTCTAAAAACCACTTAATGCCACATAATTATACCCTACACCACTTATGTTGGGGAGGGTATTATGCGTTTGTGCTGATGTTTGTAACACCCAAAAATATTGGTCCTACACCCACCTTAAAGTATATCAATCGGCTCAGAACCACTTCCTGAGTCGATTAAGCGATATACAGGTCGCAATTCGGTCCATTATTTCACCTAGCCCCCATACAACCGGACCCACCGAATAGGACTTTTGACCTCATAATTATGTTAAATGATCTTCTATCTCTACAAAAATTAGAAAAATTTAGTTTTATATATGTCTTAATAATTGCAGTGATTTTCGTATTGATCGGACATTATTTGACCCTAGCCCCCATACAAAGTCCCCCTCAGAAAATGACTTGAATGTCCACAATTCACGTATAAACACTAGTATCACGATGAAATTTGGCAAAAATGAGTTTTGTATAGACATAATTCCGAACAATAAATTTCATAGTGATCGGCCCAAGTTTTGCCCTAGCCCTCATATAACCGGACCTTCCGATTTGGGCCTTTTAGCTCATAACTTTGTCAAATATACTACTATCTCTCCAAAACTCGGCACAACTAAGTTTGATATAATGAAATTTGGCACAAATAGATTTTATATAAACATAAATGTCGACATTAAATTTTATAAGGATCGGACCAATTTTTGCCCTAGCCCCCATACAACCGGACCTACCGATTTGGGCATTTTAGCTCATAACTACGACAAATATACTACTATCTTTCCAAAAATTAGCACAACTAAGTTTGATATAATTATAAATAACACTGTAATTTTCCGCCATGATCGGAAATAAAAAGTAGCCTATTACCAGATATAGAGGAATACGCTGTGAAAATTTGAAAAAAACATATAAACACACAAACATATAAACATGCAAACATACAAATATACAAACACACATTCATTTTTACATATGTATATTCATTTTTACATAATTCCTAATAATACATTTTATAAGGATAGGCTCAATTTCTGCCCTAGGCCCCATACATCCGGACCCTCCGATTACGGCCTTTTATCTTTTAACTATGTCTGTACGTCTGTAAATCTTTACAATATGCTGATGTTTGTAGCACTCAAAAATATTTGTCCATATTAAGCTATGTCCGTCATTGTGACCGTGTAAACCTTGTGTGCACGCAACAGATCACAATTTTGAATATAATTTGTTAAAATTTGTCACATACTATTCTCTGGATCCAATGACGAAGGCTGTTGAAAATGATTGAAATCGGTCTTTTATTTCTCCTAGTCAGCATACAACCGTACATGAACAGACATTATTTGGAACCTATATAAGATTAACATAAATGCTTCATTATTGAAATTAATTACATTTATTATTCGCAATTGGTGTAGGGTATCATATGGTCGGCCACGCCCGACTGTAATTTGTTACTTGTTTATTATTAAACTAGACATGAGTATGTTCTGTGTATAGATAAATAAATAATCAAAATTATTATACCCTTCACCACCATCAGTGGTGATAGAGGGTATATATAAGTTTGTCATTCCGTGTGTTACACCAAGAAATAGTTATCTGAGACCCAACAAAGTATATATTCTGGGTCCCTAAGATAATTTAACAAAATTCACCCAAAATATTCACTATCATCCGTTAAAACAAATCCGAAAAAATAAGCATTTTTTACGCATTCTGATGTAATTTTTTCGAAAACTATGCACGATAATTTCATGAAAGTCATCATACATTCGTTTCTACAAAATATCTTGATTCTTGCTGAAAATTGCCAGAATCGGTCCATAATTTCATATACCTCCCATTCAAAAGTACATATTCCCGGAAAATGAGTTTTTATACCCTACACCACTGTAGTGGGGAGGGTATTATGCGTTTGTGCTGATGTTTGTAACACCCAAAAATATCGGTCCTACACCCACCTTAAAGTATACCAATCGGCTCAGAATCACTTCCTGAGATTAAGCTATGTCCGTCTGTCCGTCTGTCCGTCCGTCTGTCTGTCTGTGTGTCCATGTAAACCTTGTGCGCACTCTGCAGGTCGCACTTTTTGAGATAATTTGATGAAATTTAGAACAAGCACTTCTCTTGGACGAACGCTATTGAAAATGGTTGAAATCGGTCCATTATTTCACCTAGCCCCCATACAACCGGACCCACCGAATAGGACTTTTGACCTCATAATTATGTTAAATGATCTACTATCTCTTCAAAAATTGGAAAAATTTAGTTTTATATATGTCTTAATAATTCTAGTGATTTTCGTAAAGATCGGACATTATTTGACCCTTGCCCCCATACAAAGTCCCCCTCAGAAAATGACTTGAATGTCCACAATTCACGTATAAACACTAGTATCACGATGAAATTTGGCAAAAATGAGTTTTGTATAGACATAATTCCGAACAATAAATTTTATAGTGATCGGCCCAAGTTTTGCCCTAGCCCCCATATAACCGGACCTTCCGATTTGGGCCTTTTAGCTCATAACTATGTCAAATATACTACTATCTCTCCAAAAATCGGCACAACTAAGTTTGATATAATTATAAATAACACTGTCGATATTTATGATGATCGGACATTATTTGACCCTATCACCCATACAAAATCCCCTTCAGAAAATGGCTTGAATGTCCACAATTCACTTACAAACACTAGTATCACGATGAAATTTGGCACAAATAGATTTTATATAAATATACATGTCGACAATTAATTTTATAAGGATCGGACCAATTTTTGCCCTTGCCCCATACAACCGGACCTACCGATTTGGGCCTTTTAGCTCATAACTACGACAAATGTACTACTATCTTCCCAAAAATTGGCACAACTAAGTTTGATATAATTATAAATAACACTGTCGATATTTATAATGATCGGACATTATTTGACCCTATCCCCCATACAAAATCCCCTTCAGAAAATGGCTTGAATGTCCACAATTCACTTACAAACACTAGTATCACGATGAAATTTGGCACAAATTGATTTTATATAAACATAAATGTCGACATTAAATTTTATAAGGATCGGACCAATTTGTGCCCTAGCCGGACCTACCGATTTGGGCCTTTTAGCTCATAACTACGACAAATATACTACTATCTTCCCAAAAATTGGCACAACTAAGTTTGATATAATTATAAATAACACTGTAATTTTTCGCCATGATCGGAAATAAAAAGTAGCCTATTACCAGATATAGAGGAATACGCTCTGAAAATTTGAAAAAAACATATAAACACACAAACATATAAACATATAAACATGCAAACATACAAATATACAAACACACATTCATTTTTACATATGTATATTCATTTTTACATAATTCCTAATAATACATTTTATAAGGATAGGCTCAATTTCTGCCCTAGCCCCCATACATCCGGACTCTCCGATTACGGCCTTTTATCTTTTAACTACGTCTGTAAATCTGTACAATATGCTGATGTTTGTAGCACTCAAAAATATTTGTCCATATTAAGCTATGTCCGTCATTGTGACCGTGTAAACCTTGTGTGCACGCAACAGATCACAATTTTGAATATAATTTGTTAAAATTTGTCACATACTATTCTCTGGATCCAATGACGAAGGCTGTTGAAAATGATTGAAATCGGTCTTTTATTTCTCCTCGTCAGCATACAACCGTACATGAACAGACAATATTTGGAACCTATATAAGACTAACATAAATGCTTCATTATTGAAATTAATTACATTTATTATTCGCAATTGATGTAGGGTTTCATATGGTCGGTCACGCCCGACAATACTTTCTTACTTGTTTATTAATAACTTCCGTCAGAATGTTAATATCTTCATAAAATTTTTACAACTTAAAATCTTATGTCAATGTCTGTATCGCTCCATAATTGGACGTAGCTCCCATACAAGGGCCCCTCCCGAAAATCACTTAAACGCGCATAACTCATTACTAAATTATGATATCCATATAAAATTTGAAATAAGTATTGCTCATATGCACAGAAATATTACTATGAAATTTTTTTCCGACCGGTCTATAATTGGTCATAGCTCCCGTAGGAGCTATAGGTCAATTATAGGTCCCCTTCCGAAAATCACTTAAACGCACATAACTCATTACTAAATTAAAATATGCATATAAAGTTTGGTACAAGTATTGCTCACATATACAGAAATATTGCTATGAAAGTTTTTTCCGATCGGTCCATAATTGGTCATAGCTCCCATACAAGGTTCCCTCCCGAAAACCAATTAACGCACATAACTCATTACAAAATATTGATATCCATACATTTAGCACAAATATTACTCTTATATACATAAATTACCCTATAAAAATGTTTTACGATCGGTCCATATTTGGTCATAGCTCTCATACTAGGTCCCCTCCAGAAAATCACTTAAATGCACAATATTCATTGCCAAATAATGATATAGATACAGAATTTTGAAATTTTGTCTTTTTATACATACATAATTTGTCATAGCGCCTTTACGAAAATCTCTTAAATGCACATTACTCATTAAAAATTAAACCTATTGATACAAAATTTGCCACAAATATTAGTTTGGTATACAAAAATTCTATTTCAAGATTTTTTCACGATCGGTCCATAACATGGGTGCGGTCGTTCCCATGCAAATGTCCCTTCAGAAAATCACTTGAACACACATTACTTATTACTAAATTACGACATAGATACAAAATTTGACTGAAATATAGCTTTTATGTACAGAAATTTTGCTTAAAGAATTTTTTACGATCGGTTTATAATTGGTCATATCTCCCATATTAAGTCCTTCCACTAAAAGCAATTTAACCGTATTTAACTAATTGCATTATTAATTGGTGTAGAACAAAATTATACATATGTATTTTGAAAATCCTTAAATCTTTCACACACATGCATACATGCACATTATTAAATATCGTTAAAGCACATCTTAGAGCGCTATAAAAATATAAAAGAAAATGGGGTTTGTAATGTTCAATAAATCTTGTAATTATAACAGATTTAAGCTGTTTAAATCTTGGGGTTTTTCTATTTAAGACATGAGAAAACTTATTTCTACAAATATTTGATCAATTAAAAAAGTATTACTATAAAAACTGCTGGTGGAGGGTATTTAAGATTCGGCTCAGCCGAATATAGCACTCTAACTTGTTTTTTTATTTTTTTAAATTTGGTTTTGATATTTTATATTAAAACTAGCTATACCCAGTGTGCGTTGCTTCCCTCAATTCAATGTATATAAAAAACACTTTGCGATTTTAAAGATTCTAAATGTAATAGCTTTCTAGATATACATTTTTTACATTTTGGGGATGTCACGCAAATTATTGCAAGTTCGCCAATTTTTCCAAACGTTAATTTAGATTTTAATGTAACCTATGAAAAAATTAAATAATATAATAATTTCCCACATGTATGAAATTTTGTGTTTAATTCATTTGGGAGATCCCAAGATCCCATTGATAATCCACCCATTTTTCTCTAAATGTTCACATAAAATTCAAAGTTTAAAATTTTCTAGTTCTTATATTTTTTCAGATATATGAATTTTTTATTTAATTCATATGGGAGGTTCCAATTTGCAAGTCCGCCAATATATTACCCAAATTTTCACATTGACTTCAAAGGATTTTTGTTCTAATAGTTCCCCAGACATAAAATTTTTTCTACTTATTTCATATGGGAGGTTCCAACCCCCCTAATGATAGTCCGACCATTTTCCTCAAAATGTTCAAAAAAATTTTAAATTTCATCGTGCAAAATTTTAAGATTTTAGGTCTATTAGTTTCTCAGAAAACGACAACGCCAATTTATTTACATGGATGTTAAAGTTGTTCTTGCAAAATTTGAGGATTTTAGCTCTAATAGTTTTTCAAATATACGAATTTTTCTATTTACTTCATAGGGGGGGTTCCAAGTCCCTCTGATAAAAGTCCGCCCTTTTTCACCAAAATGTTCAGATGAATATTAAAGTTCTTCTTGCAAAATTTTAAGAAGCTAGCTCTATTAGTATCCCAGATAAACGAATTTTTGTATATTTTATTCACATGGGAGAAGGAACGCCCTCCCATTGGTAGTCCGCCAATTTATTACACAAAATGTTTACATGGATGCTAAAGTTCTTCGTGCAAAATTTGAAGGTTCTAACTCTAATAGTTTCCCAGATAAGCGAATTTTTGTATTTAATTCATATGGGCCACGCCCCCTACTGCTAGTACGCCCCCATTTTCCTTAAATAATCATACTGATCCTAAAGTGGGTCCTACAAAATTTGAGGACTCTATCTGTTATATTTTCTCAGATTTTACCCAAAAATATTCTTATGCATGTCAAAGTTGTCCATACAAAATTTGAGGACTCCAACTCTTGCTGTTTCTGAGCTATGCGACTTTTAATACTTATTTTGAATGTGGGCGTGGCACGTCGCCCACTTGAAATTTTGAAGTAAAAAGAAGCCTATAGTTCCTTCAAGACATACAGGAAGACACTGTGAAAATTTCAGAAAAATCCGTCCAGCCGTTTAGCTGCCTATAAAGCACAAACAGACATACAAACCGTCTGTCTGTCTGTATGTTTGTTGAAATCAGTTTTTAGAGGACCCCAGATATCGGCGAGATCCGGATCTTCAATAATTCTGTTAGACATGCTTTCGGGAAGATCATTATTTAAAATCAGCAAAATCGGTCCATAAATACCGGAGATATGACCAAAAATCCGAGACAACCTCTGAAAATTTCATAAAAAAGACAATTTTTTTCATGCTTTGATATAAGCAACAACAACAACACTGCTTATTCATCGAGTATTTCCTTTCATATGTTTGGATGGCAGTGTGTTTCATTGCCTTATGTAAATTAAACTAACGTTTTATTATACCCACCATCAAAAAAGATGGGGGTATATTGATTTTGTCATTCCGTGTGTAACACATCGAAATATTGCTCACAGACCCCATAAAGTATATATATTCTGGGACCTCGTAAGATTCTAAGACGATCTAGCTATGTCCGTCCGTCTGTCTGTTGTTGGCACGATAGCGTCCACAAAAAAAGAGATATTGAGATGAAATTTTCCTAAAATATTTTTTATTAATCAGAAATGTTTGGTATTGAAAATGGGCAAAATCGGTCAACGATTTCATATAGCCCCCATACAAATGTAGCCACCGGAATATTGTATAAAGAGCTTCAAACATACACTAATTCGATGTTTATGAAGCAAATACCACAAAATTTCGCATAGGTCAGTTTTTTGACTTCTTAAATAAAATTCTGAATTATGGCGGATATAGGACCATAATTGGCCCTACCCCCCATATAAGGTCCCCTTTAGAAAATGACTAAAAAGCTGATTACTAGTTTAAAAATACGAATGTAGCGATGAAATTCGACACACATAAGTTTCATGCGAGCCAATATCTCTCCACCAAATTTTATGTGGATCGGTTCATAATTGACCCTACCCCCCATATAAGGTCCCCTTCAGAAAATGACTTTAACGCCCATTATTGGCGTAAAAATACGAGTGTAGCGAAGAAATTTGGCATAAGTTAGTATCTTAGGACTCAAAATCTTTCCACCAATTTTTATGTGGATCGGTCCATAATTGACCCTACCCCCCATATAAGGTCCCCTCCATAAAATTACTTTAACGCTCATTACTGGGTTAAAAATACGACTATAGCAGTGAAACTTAACAGAACCATAATTGGTCCTACCCCCCATATAAGGTCCCCTTTAGTAAATGACTAAAAAGCTGATTACTAGCTTAAAAATACGAATGTAGCGATGAAATTCGACACACATAAGAGCCAATATCTCTCCACCAAATTTTTTGTGGATGGGTCCATAATTGACCCTACCCCCCATATAAGGTCCCCTTCAGAAAATGACTTTAACGCTCATTATTGGCGAGTATAACACAGAAATTTGACATAAGTAAGTATCTTAGGAGCCAAAATCTTTCCATCAACTTTTATGTGGATTGGTCCATAATTGACCCTACCCCCCATATAAGGTCCCCTCCATAAAATTACTTAAACGCTCATTACTGGCTTAAAAATACGAGTACAGCGATAAAATTTTACAGATGTAAATTTTATGAGATCCAAAATCTTTCCACCAAATTTTATGTGGATCGGTCCATAATTGACCCTATCCCCCATATAAGGTCCCCTTCAGAAAATTACTTTAAGGCCCATTACTGACTTAAAAATACGAGTATAGCAATGAAATTCGACTTAAGTTCCTTGCGATCCAAAATGTCTTAACCAAATTTTTTGTGGATCGGGCCTTAATTGACAACGCTCATAAATGGTTGGAAATTATATATAAATAAAAATGATTTGTATAAATAAAAATCGTTCTACGATATTTAAGGATGATCGGTTCATAATTTGTCTTACCCCCATATAAGGTTCCTTTAAGAAAATTACTTTAACTGGCTGAAAATACGAATACCGCAATTCGACATAAACTAATTTTAAGCTAAAATCTCTCTTCCATATTTTATGAGGATCGGTCCATAATTAACCCTAACCCTGTGTTCATTACTGGCTTAAATATATAAGTAGAACTATAAAATTTTAAGTAAATAAGGAACTGAAATCTTCCTACCGTCAAATCCGAAATCTTCACTGTCAATAGTTGAACCCCCATTAAGAGAACTATTTCAAATATTACCCTGATGTTCACATTAGTATCGATATATAATAATAAAATATTCAAAATATCAAAGTTTATTTATATGGCAGTGATTTGATGGTGGGTATATAAGATTCGGCATAGCCGAATATAACACTCTTACTAGTTTTTAGTTTTTTTTTTATACCCTCCACCACCATCAGTGGTGATAGAGGGTATATATAAGTTTGTCATCCCGTGTGTAACACCTAGAAATATTCATATGAGACAAAGTATATATATTCTTGATCCTTATGAAATTCTGAGTCGATTTAGCTATGTCCGTCTGTCTGTCTGCCTAAAACACGCTCACGTTAAAACTAAGCAAAAGAAATAAACCAAAATCACCAAAAAATATTTGTTATTATCCTAAGCAGTTTAGTATTGAAAATCAGCAAAATCGGTTCACAACGTTAAAAGTTATGAGTAAAAGTTTCAGACTAAATCGAAAAAAAAATAAGTTTTTTTCGTAATTCTTAAGTCGTTTTCTCAGAAACTACAAAAGATAATTCGATGAATTTTGTCACACATTATTTTTTTACCCAGGGATCAATTATTTTGAAAATCAAAACAATCGACCCAAAAATGGAAATGGATTTATCGTTAATAACTTACTCAAATATATTGGTATCAACTCAAAATTTTGCACATATAAATAAAATATCAGCAAAAATTATACTACCAACGTAGATTAGTATCGGTTCACAATTGGTCATAGCTCCCATATAAGGCCCTCTTTCGAAAATCACTCAAACGCGCATATTTCACTGATAAATAAAGCTATCAAGATAAAATTTAACATGAATATATTTTGTGTATGTATAAATCACTCTACGAAATTTTTTCCGAATCGGTCCATAATTGGTCATAGCTCCCATATAAGGCCCACTTCCGAAAATCATTTAAAAGCTCATATTTCATTGTCAAATAAAGCTATTTTGATAAAATTCGGCACAAACATGTTTAGACTAAATGTGAATCATTGTGCGAATTTTTTTTTTTCGGATAGGCCCATAATTGGTCATAGCTCCCATATAAAGTCCACTTTCGAAAATCACTTAAACGGATATTTTTCATTGAATTATAAAGCTATCGGGATAAAATTCGACACAAATATGTTTTGTATACATACAAATCATTCTACAAATTTTTTTACCGATAGGTCCATTATTGGTCAGAGCTCTAAATACACAGTGGGACAGAATCGAAATTTTTTGGAAATAAATCTGGCATTTCTAAACGGCTGATCCAAACGGGATAAAATTTGGCGTGAACGTAGCCAAGGAGTATTCGAGTACCAACGACATGTAAAATTTTTAAACTCGTGCCATTTTTTTGTTTTTCATCCAAATACAAAGATTTTTATAGTTTCTGAAAGCGCTCGACGAGATCTTGAAAAAACATACTACTTATCTCTTATAATATCCGAGTTATAGGCATTTAAAAATTTAGTGATACAAAATTTACCATACCTTGGTCCGCCTTTTTTTGAATACCGGGCGTAATTTTGGTCCAAATGGACTCAATTTTTTCTTGTTAGACAACAAAATTTCCAATAATATACAAAAAATTTCAGATCAATATCATTTACAGATCCAAAAATATACGTTTTTTAATTTAAAAATTCAAAAAATTTTAGATTTTTGCCGTTTTTTGCCAAAAATGTGTCTTAACTCTTTTATTAATAAAATAAAATTTTCTTTAAGAACATATAACAATTTTATAGTTTTCTAAAAGGTATCTTTACGCAGAACGCTTTGACGTAAAAAACTTGTCCTATTTTTTGAAAATGTTGCCACTGCGTCCTTCCGAATATGACCTATTTTTTATCAAAACTTCAACTTTGGGCGACATGTTCAAAAATCCCAAAGCTGGGATCAGAAAACTGAAAGCAGTTTTGGAAACCTCAATATGTTTTCTATTTACTCCAAAAGTATTTTCCCAGCCCTGAAAGAAATGTGGACCCTATGGGCAAAAAAGGGTCGCAGATAGCTACAACAATTTAGTCCATATTTATCCCTTAATATCTTTTTTTAGTTAGATATGGAAATTCTCGATTCTTTACAAAAATTTTGAAGCCAATATCTCAATTACATTCAAAAATATGTTCATTTAAACCTGTATCTTTAATTTCATATATTTCATATTTTGGTATTAAATATGACAGAACATATTTAAATCTTATATTTACCTATTTTCTATTTGTTTGCTTATCCTTATAATTGAAAAGTCCTATTATACTTAAATTTTCAGAAATTTATAACTATTTTTTACCTAAATTTTTTCGACAGATCATTTCGTTCTGTTTCGTTTATGATCATGTAGGTAAAAATATACAGGTAATGATAATTTCGATTCATTCACTAATAAGAAATATCAATGACTGAATTACAGGTTATAGTAATATAGTCCTAAATGTTAATAGGTAGACAATTCGTAATTTTTTACTTTGGAATACCTGTATCGGAAATGACAAGAATTGGTATATAAGTAAACTTCTCAGATTTTAAGTACCATATTTAATAAATCTACAATGAAGATTACATTAAAGTACGAAGAGTTGTGTTCCGTTTTATGGAGCGTATCTTCAAAAGGGCCAGAAAGAATTGAAGACATTTCAAATTATATAAAAACTACATATAGTAGAAAAGTAGACAAAACAGGCATATCAAAAATTGAAAACTTTTTAAAACCTTTCGATGTAAAAACTAAGTCTGTGGACGGAAATCAAAAGAAATTTCGATTAAAATTTTGTAGTTGGATGGAAACTACTACGGAAATCTCAACTTACAACACATCAACAGGAGCGCCTTGTAAGTCATACGAAGACTTCAAGGTCAAAAAAAAGAGGGTCACACAAAAACTTTTTTCAATCTCAAATGAGGAAATTGCTGATACATTTAACGAAAACCAACCTATGGATGCCGTACATATTGCAACTATTCTTCCTAATGCATCACCAAAACGACTTAAGCGAATTGTGGAAAGTATACCAACTCCAACATCACAATCAAATTTTACTGAAGAGGAAGCAATAGCGCTTATGTTGGAACTGGGTCTCAGTCGAAATAAGTACCAAATATTAAGGAGAGCTCTGCATGAAAAAGGACACAATATATTACCATCATACAAAGCGATCCAGGAAAAAAAAACAAACTATCCTACCATCACCTATTGCTGTTAATGATGTAGAAGCTTGTATTGATATATCATCTTTGCTCGAAAACACAGCATCAAGAATTGTGTCAGACTTTTCAGAAGACCAACTAAGGAAAATTCATAACTGTGATGTTGTCTTAATGTGTAAGTGGGGATGTGACGGTTTATCAGCACTTCCAGAATACAAACAAGCTTGTGGAAGTCGGACATTAGCAGACTACAAAAGTGTATTTATGTCATCATTAGTGCCATTACGAATTCTTTCATATTCCCTTAATCAATCATCGTCAAGCATCGGAAATTCATTTGAAGATATATGGATCAATACAACTCCGGGTTCAAAAAATTTTTGTAGACCCATTGGATTTGAATATATAATGGAGTCAAAGAAAACAACAAAAGATTTAGTGGAATATTTAAATGATGAAATAAATGCACTGGAGCCCATTTGCATAAAAATAAAGGAATTCTCTATTAACGTATCATATCAGCTAAGCTTAACAATGATTGATGGAAAGGTCAGCAATGCCATAACAGAAACTTCTTCCTTCTGGAGATGCTCAATATGTAATGAGAAAAAGTCGCAATTCTCAAATATAAACAAAAGCAGAAGTATTAATGAAGAAGTCCTGTCTTTCGGAATTTCACCACTTCATGCCAGAATACAATTTTTGGATTACTTTTTACACATAGCATACGACCTCAAATATAGAAGTGTGCCAGAGAATCTTACTAAATCAACAAAAAATAATGATGAATTGAAAGAACTGAGAGCTGCGGAAAAAAGCAGAATCCAAGAAGAATTTAAAGTTCAGATGGGATTAAACATCGACAAACCACTTCCAAGTTGCAGTAGTACAAATGACGGTAATATGGCGAGAAGGTTTTTTCGTGATTTTGAAATTACTTCAAAAATAACTGGAATCGACAAGGAGTTGCTTCGAAGAGTTAGCACTATTTTAATGGCACTGAATAGTAAACATAAAATTAATGGAAATCGATTTGGGGAATATAAATCTGAAATTTTTAAATTACTTGTATCTCTGTATCCATGGAGGGAACTAACACCAACAGTACACAAAGTATTGTGTCATGGTCAAATAATAATTGAATCGAATATTCTTCTACTTGGAGAGTTAACAGAAGAAGCCCAGGAAGCGAGGAATCGAGATTTTAAGCATGTTCAACTATTCAGCTCAAGAAAATTCTCCAGGCAATCACAGAATGAAGATATTTTTAATAGTTTAGTTCTATCTTCTGATCCTGTTCTTTCAACTATGCGAAAAAGATGGATTTGTTATGAAACTCTATCATCTCAAAACAAGGAAGATTTAAAGGACTTATATTACCTTCTGGATATGTATACCGATATGACAGATTATTTTATAGAAAATAAGTAGTGTTAGGAATTAACTATATAAGTAGGTTGTAAGAATTAATTGTATTATGTTTAAGATAAACAGTTCAAATAAAAAAACTATTATACAACTGATGATATTGTATTAAATTGTGTTTTATATTTCGGTGGGCGGGAAAGGTGGTTTGTGTGGGGTGATTTAGGTGTTGTTGTGCGTGTTATAGTCTTTAATAAAATAATTAACTAAATAATTTTTAAAAATTGTCCAAATATTTTATTCAACACCAAATGTATGTTATGTCATACTTAATACTAAAATATGAAAAAGATGAAATTAAAGGACACAGGTTTAAATGAACATATCTTTGAATGTAATTGAGATATTGGCTTGAAATTTTTTGTAAAGGGTCGAAAATTTCCATATCTAACTAAAAAATGATATTAAGGGATAAATATGGACTAAATTGTTGTAGCTATCTGCGACCCTATTAAAATTTTGATATAAATCATAGTTTTAGAAATTAAACAAATAAGTAATATATGACAAAATCTTTATTTATAAACAAAACTCAATGAAATTTTCAACGCTTGTTAAATTTGTCATTTCAAATAAGAAAATGCAAAAAAAAATTGAAAAGGTCAAAGGGCATCCCGCAATTCCCAAAAATAGGAATGAAAATCCCAAAAATGGGATTTTTTACATTTTTGCCCCTAGGGTCCACATTTCTTTCAGGGCTGGGAAAATACTTTTGGAGTAAATAGAAAACATATTGAGGTTTCCAAAACTGCTTTCAGTTTTCTGATCCCAGCTTTGGGATTTTAGAACATGTCGCCAAAAGTTGAAGTTTTGATAAAAAATAGGTCATATTCGGAAGGACGCAGTGGCAACATTTTCAAAAAGTAGGACAAGTTTTTTATGCCAAAGCGTTCTGCTTAAAGATACCTTTTAGAAAACTATAAAATTGTTATATGTTCTTAAAGAAAATTTTATTTTATTAATAAAAGAGTTAAGACTCATTTTTGGCAAAAATATAAATTTTTTGAATTTTTAAATTAAAAAACGTATATTTTTGGATCTGTAAATGATATTGATCTGAAATTTTTTGTATATTATTGGAAATTTTATTGTCTCACAAGAAAAAATTGAGTCCATTTGGTCAAAAATTACACCCGGTATTCAAAAAAAGGCGGACCAAGGTATGGTAAATTTTGTATCACTAAATTTTTAAACGCCTATAACTCGGATATTATAAGAGATAAGTAGTATGTCCAAGCATGTTTTTTCAAGATCTCGTCGAGCGTAGAGAAAATATAAAAATCTTTGTATTTGGATGAAAACAAAAAAATGGCACGAGTTTAAAAATTTTACATTCATAGGTACCCTACTTTGAGCCGCCACAGCGCCGTCCCTGGGGCATCTGCAGGGTTCATCTTCAAAACTTAAACTCGAATACTCCTTGGCTACGCTCACGCCAAATTTTATACCGATCGGATCAGCCGTTCAGAAATGCCAGATTTATTTCACTTCCGAAAATCTCTTAAAAACACATATTTCATTGTCAAATAAAGCTATCGTGATAAAATTCGACATAAATATATTTTGTTTAAATATGAATTACTCTACTAAATTTTTCCGGATAGGTCCATAATTGGTCATAGCTCCCATATAAGGTCCACTTCCAAAAATCACTTAAACGCATATATTTCATTGAATTCTAAAGCTATTGGGATAAAATTCGACAAGAATATGTTTTGTGTATATTCAAATCATTTTACCAATTTTTTACGGATCGGTACATTATTGGTCATAGCTCCCATATAAGGCCCACTTCCGAAAATCACTTAAAAGCACATATTTCATTGTCAAATAAAGCAATCTTTATAAAATTGGACACAAATATGTTTTGTCTGTATATAAGTCACTCTACGAAATTTTTTCCGGATAGACTCATAATTGGTCATATCTCCCATATGAAGTCCACTTCCGAAAATCACTTAAACGCAGATATTTCATTAAATTCTAAAACTATAAGGATAAAATTCGACTTGAATATATTCTATGTACATATAAATCATTCTACTACTTTTTTCCCGGATCGGTCTATTATTGACCATAGCTCCCGAAAATCACTTAAGCGCACATATTTAATTGGCAAATAAAGCTATCGTGATAAAATTCGACATAAAAAATGGCACGAGTTTAAAACTTTTACATGTCGTAGGTACTTTGAGCCGCCACAGCGCCGTCCCTGGGGCATCTTCAAAACTTAAGCTCGAATGCTCCTTGGCTACGCTCACGCGAAATTTTATACCGATCGGATCAGCCGTTTAGAAATGCCAGATTTATTTCACTTCCGAAAATCTCTTAAAAACACATATTTCATTGTCAAATAAAGCTATCGTGATAAAATTCGACTTAAATATATTTTGTCTAAATATGAATTACTCTACTAAATTTTTCCGGATAGGCCCATAATTGGTCATAGATAAATTCTAAAACTATAAGGATAAAATTCGACTTGAATATATTCTATGTACATATAAATCATTCTACTACTTTTTTCCCGGATCAGTCCATTATTGACCATAGCTCCCATATAAGTCCCACTTCCGAAAATCACTTAAGCGCACATATTTAATTGGCAAATAAAGTTATAGTGATAAAATTCGACACAAATATGTTTTGTCTTTATATGAATCACTCAACGAATTTTTTTCCGGATAGGCTCCCATGGAGGGTCCACTTGCGAAAATCAGTTAAACTCATATATTTCTTCGAATAATAAAGCTATCGGATAAAGTACGACTTGAATATGTTTTGTAAGCATATAAATCATTCTACCAAACCTTACACAAATACATATAAAGTCCGAAAATCACCTAAACGCAAATATTTCATTAATTAATAAATCTATTGTAGTAAAATTCGACTTGATTTTTTGGCATATTTTTTCCTTATCGGTCGATAATTGGTCACAACTCCATAAAGTTATCGGGATAAAATTCGACATAAATGTGTATTTTGTATATATAAATCATTCTACGGAATTTTTTCGGATCGGTCCATAGATTGTCTTAGCTCCCATATAAGGTATACTTCTGAAAATCACTTAATTCGTAAGTAAATGATTATATCCGGATAAAATTCAAAATGAGTATGTTCTGTGTACAGATATATCAATATATTAAAATGTTTTCAAACTGGCCTATTAATATACATACATATATCTCGACATAATTAAAATTAATTTGACATATGCATAAATGTTAGTACCCGCAATACGGAAACAAAAATGTTGCCAAGTTATCTAAAATTAGACAGTTAAATGGGTTTCAATAAAAAGTAGCTTGCTGGTGGAGGGTATTTAAGATTCGGCATAGCCGAAAATAGCACTCTAACTTGTTTTATTTTTTTAATGTTAATTAATGAAGAGTTACAATTGAACTGATACTAAATTATATTTTTACTTAAAATAATAAATAATGCAATATTCAATAAATTTCACTCAGACGCAAATCAGCAATTATGTTTAAAAGTATTGCAACATAAGTTTATTTATTACCTTTGTTGCTAATTTGCTTAGGTAAACTTTAACGTGCAATGACTTGAAGTATTTAAATTTAGTTGTAAATATTTTGGTTCTTAACTCCTCCGCCCTTAAATTCAATCGTCCTCGATTGATTTAAAATTAAGGCATTTCATGTATTCTTGTAACAGGTGTTTCAAGTTAATTTTTCCAGTGCAATGCTGACAGTGCATAAAGATTAATTATCAAGTTTAATATTTGTTATACAATTATTTTTACTTAAATCTAATACATTTGTTTCTTATTAAATTTAATTATATAAATTTTACAATTTTCTTTTTTTGCATAAGTTTAATTTTAATAAGAAAAACATTTGTTATTATTTATTTGTTACAGAATTACTATTTATATGTAATTGATTTTACAACTTTTTTTTAATAGTTTGACTTGTATTATAAATTTTAGTGATAAAATATGTGTATTATTTATATTTGATCATTCTAATTGTTTTTCAATTTTACTAAAATACATGTTATTTTTATTGATTCATTACAAATTTAATTTCTTTTTTTTTATTCAACAAACATTTATAATTCTTAGCTTTGTTAATCTTATTTTATTTATTTCAATATTTTCATTTCAAAATAGAATTCTATTTTCGTATAGATTTGGAAATGTATTATTATTATATTATTTCTTGTTAACTCATCCAATGTTTTGAAACAAAATAGTATGTAAATTTATTTGAAATGTTAATTTTTTATATGATCTTTCTGAACCGTTCTATTAGATTCTGTTAATACGGTACTCATGTTATATTCTTTCACTATTTCCTCTTTATATCTTGATGACAATTTAGATCCTAATCTTTTATTAATTTTTACATAAATTTTCTGACCTGGGGTATAGTCCTTAAAAGGTTTTCGTTTTTTTATGATTTTCAATATCTTTTGTTTGTTTCTTGACTATGGCTTCTATATTTTCTTTTCTTGCGTTTTCATATTGTTCTGGACTGGTACTAACTCTTCTTCTATGGGTTTTTTGCCTGTTGTTGAGTATATCTACAACTACCATTCTGGGGACACCAAAATAAAATAATATTTTCCTTAATGGTTCTCTAATATCTGCTATTGACCTAGAATTTATAACTGTTGCCTTGCGTATTTTGTAAGCTTGTCTATTGCAGTTAGTGTTAAATGTTTTTCAGTGGACCAAATGTCTACGTGTAGTATTTCTCCTGCATTTTCCTTCTTTACAAACTTTACATTGTTTTATTATTTTATTAAGTTTGTCACTCATCTTTGGAAAGTAATATTTTTCTAATAGTTGCAACTTATTTTCTTTAGCGTTTCTGTGGGCTCTTTTATGCACTTTCAGAGATTCTTCTTCCTGTCTAGAGGAGTCAACCAAATCTTCTACTTGAGTTTGTGTGTATCTTATTTTATATTTCGAAAAGTGAAGGGGGTAATCAATATACCCCCATTATGCTTTCGCAAGTAAACAAACCATTCACTACACTTGGATTAAGATACCTCTTCAGAATATCCAAAAGAGAGTCTTCTGAAAAGCTTGGGGTTGTAATAATATGCCTATGAAAAGTTGGGAAAGGTAATTTAAATTGGTATTCAGTCGTTTCTAATATAAGGATAAAAATCTGATTTTTAAAGACGTTTATAGGACATTCAACTGAAGGAATCAGATTCTCTCCAGAACTATCATCGCTGTGTACTGTAGCCGGTAAAGAGTTAACATGAGTATCGCTTTGTTGTGGTCTAGAAAGAGCATCTGCAACCACATTACTTTTACCGGGCTTATAATGGAGTTCATAGTTATATTCCTCCAGTATTGCCTTCCAACGCTTCATTTCTGCGTTATTGTTTTTGTTACTTAAAGCGTATGTAAGAGATTGGTGGTCAGTAAATATTATGACCTTGGCGTGGCCATACAGATAATCAAGTGCCCAAATTATGGCTAACATTTCTCTCTCGTTTGCTGCATAGTTCTCTTCTGTTTTATTCAGAGATCGAGAGATAAACGTTATTGGTCTGTTTTCCTGACTAAGGACAGCGCCAATAGCGTGGTTTGAAGCATCTGTTGTTAATTCAAAACATTTCGTAAAGTCTGGGTAAGTTAATATTACATCTCTTGAGGATAAGATCTTTTTTAATTTGTCAAATGCTATTTTTGGGGATTCATTTAATTTTATTTTTTCTACTTGATTGATTTCGGGATATTCGTCCCTCTTCCCCTCTTAAGAATTTGTCAAAGGTTTTGCTATTTTAGCGTAATCCTTTACAAACCGACGATAATATCCGGATAATCCCAAAAAAGATCGAAAATCTTTTAATGTGTTGGGATAAGGGAAACTCACAATTGCTTTGACTTTCCTAGGGTTAGTTTGAATACTCTTGTGAGTCACTAGGAAACCTAGAAATTCTACTTCGTCCTCAAAAAACTCACATTTATCGTGTTGAACTTTCATATTTGCATGGTGTAAAGTGCTGAATACTTCAGCAATATCCTTCAAATATTTATATTCCTTTGGACTAAAGATTATTATGTCATTTATGTAGACATAACATCTCTCTCCAATGTGAGGACGCAAAATGTCATCCAGCGCGCGTTGAAAAATAGCTGGCGCGTTCTTTACCATTATTAATGGAGAATGCTATTTTCTCAATATCTGTTGGTTTTAAACAGACCTGGGATAAATGCATTAAATGTGTTAATGCATTAACAATTTTTTCTACATTAAAAAAAATTAATGTTAATGCAAGTTTATTGCATTAACATTAACATGGGTACATTTAATGCATTAAATTTGCATTAACATTAAATATTTTTAAATTTAATGCATTAATTTTACATTAACATTAAATATTTGTGAAATTAATGCATTAATTTTGCATTAACATTAAATATTTTTGAATTTAATGCATTAATTTTCCATTAACATTAAATAATAAATAATAAAATTAATGCATTAATTTTCCATTAACATTAATTTATAAAAATAAGAATACAGCGCTAAAGACCTCGGTCTAACTAAATTCAAGTAAAATTGAATCTGTTAAAGTCCTTTCTAATAAGTCCTATACTCGATAATACATATTAGAAAAATAGTATGACTTCCCAGATATTCCTTTTGTAGTTTATTTTGATAAAGTTTTCTAATAAGTCCTATACTCGATAATACATATTAGAAGAATAGTATCACTTCCCAGATATTCCTTTTTCAGTTTATTTTGTCTGTGGAATCTTATATAAATATCATATTTAAAACACACAAGTTTGAATGGAATATAGGAGTTATTAGAAAGAACTTTAACCTATTTAATTTTAGTTGTATTTAGTTAGATCGAGGTCTTTTGTGGTGTATTTTTATTTATGTTTATAAATTTTTTATATATTAATGTTAATGGAATATTAATGCATTAATTTTATTGCTTATTTAATGTTAATATAAAATTAATGCACTAAATTCAGATATATTTAATGTTAATGCAAAATGAATGCATTAATTTCAAAAATATTTAATGTTAATGTAAAATTAATGCATTAAATTCAAAAATATTTAATGTTAATGGAAATTTAATGCATTAAATTTTACAAATTTAATGTTAATGTAATATTTTTTACATTAAATTAATTTTTTTTTAATTTAATGTTAATGCAAAATTAATGGAAATCGCCCAGGTCTGGTTTTAAAGGTATTTGGTGAAACCCGCTTTCCAAGTCTAATACAGTAAAATAACGACTTTTTCCTAATTGTGCAAGTATTTCATTAATTTCAGGCAATGGATATTTATCTGAAATAGTGATAGAATTTAACTTTCTGTAGTCTATAACCATCCTGAACTTTCGTTCCCCGCTTGCGTAAATTTTTTTTGGAACAATCCATACGAGTGAATTGTATGGGGATTTTGATGATCTGATTATGCCGTCTTTAAGTAATGTTCTAACCATATAGTAGCATATAGGCGAAAGGGATTGTCAAAGACCTAAGTCCCCTGTCAAAAACCTAACTGGTGAGAATGTATTAGTAGAAGCACGAAAATAAACGCAGTTGTTAGAAAGGTACTAAATAATAAATGTATTTTTGATACGTTATTTTTTGTATGTTATTACTGGGAGTTCATATACTAGTGAATGAAAATATTAGTTAATTAATTTTTTTCAGAAGATATTTCAACTTAAAACATATTATAAACACATCTTTTTGTTATTTTTTCTGCACTAATGGAAAAAGAAAAAAGGTATGTGAAATACTTTTTTCATTTTCAATACGAAAATTTACAACTTTTCTTTTTTCAGTTTTAAATAAAATGAAATGTCAAAGAATAAAAAATATATTTTTTTCGTTTGTAAAATATAAATTATTTTCGGGTTTTTAAATACATTAAAAGTGTGGCAAAAAATAATAAATATTAAGTTTACAGTGTTTTGTTTTACTAATATATTAGTCAGCATTTGCCGCAAAATACACATTTTTATCAATCGTCATACTAAAATATTTAAACTTTTTCAGATTTAAAGAACATTGCTACTAAATATTGCCGTTCTGTTTTTATGTTTAACTAGAAAAATTGCGACGTTACACTTCAATCTCTAGCAGCACGAATGAACAGTATTAATCTCTTGTTTGTTGTACAAGAAAAAAAATATATTTTTGTGCTATAGCAGCGCACACTCAAATCTGTTAAACTAATATGGCTAGTATTGATGATATTTTTATTTGCGATGAGTTTTTCCTAGCAGCAATTAAATTTTGTTTTGCAACTGCTAGCTGCAAATTTATTTATTGTTTTCTTATATTTTATTTTATGAATAAACAGTGTTACCACAATCTCTAATTAAGGATAATTATTTTTCGCAACATAAAAAATAGTTTGTAAAATATACATAGTGGCACCTCCCATATGAATTAAATACAGAAATCGTTTTTCTCGGAAGCTATTAGAGTCAGAATCTTCTAATTTTGACGAAAAACTTTAACTTCATTGGGAAAAAATGGCAGACTTTTATTAGGGGGCTTGGAACCTCCATATGAATTAAATAAATATGTATATGTTATTGAAAATATGGCTACCCCTTAAAACACAACTCAAATTAAAAGCGTTCTTTAGATGTTTTTATTATATTGTTCTAATGAATAAACATTTTTGAGCAATGTAGTTGTAAGATAATATTCTTATACTTATAACAATTTTATAACCAAATGATAGTTTTAAAAATTTTTTGTTGTAGAAATTAATAAATTTATAATCATCTTGTATAAAACAGGGTGAACACACATAATTAAAATATTTTTTGTTGAATTCTAATGAGCTTACTTTACAAATTATTCAAATCACACTGCTAAAATGTGGAAGATTATTATATAATTTTTTTAAGAAATGTAGTTAATATTATTTTGTAAAACATTAAGGAAAAAAAAAACAAACAAATATCAAGGTAGTATTTTCTGTATTATATCATACAGAAACTATGAGAATATTTAAACTGTATTTTAATAATTAATATGTCAATCAGTACAGGATATTATAGGTCGAATATCATCGATATATGGATGATAATACATACATACATACATACATACATACATACATACATACATACATACATACATACATACATACATACATACATACATACATACATACATACATACATACATACATACATACGTACGTACGTACGTACATACATACATACATGCGTACAAATGTGAAGTGTAATATTTAATTTAAGCTCATGAAATGTCATAAAACTGTGAGTGTACTTACATACATACCTACATATGTTTATTTACAAATTCCAGCATCAATATTGCCAAAAAATAGTAAATATAACTACAACTGGCAGTAGTAAAACCAAAATAAAGTTACATTGCTGCTACGAAAAACTAAACGCAAACAAAAATAACATCAATACTCGCCATATTAGTTTAACAAATTTGAGTGTGCGCTGCTAAAGCACAAAAATATATTTGTGTTGGCCTGCAATTATGTCTGACTAGAAATTGCAAACACGAGTTGCAATTTTTATATTAATACGAATATATATGACTGCAATTTTTAGTAGCAAAGTGATACAAAAATGATAAAGTTTCATATTTATTTTATAGTCATATACAAGAGAGGTGGTGCTAGTGCTGCATATTTAAACGCTGAAGAAAAACTATTAAGTGCTAATATCCTCGCAATTTCGCGAAGAAAATTTGAAGTTTTGTGAGTACGTTTAGTTCTCTCAAGTGTGTTTTATTCTCTCAGAACTCGTCTGTGTGAAGAGAATAACAAATTTTGTTTGACAACCCCTTCAGTTTCGCCTATATCCCTACTATATGGTTCTAACTTTGTCTTCAATTTCCTTCTTAAGGCTCATGGGGTACGGATAGGTATTTGAGTAAACTGAGTCATTTTTCCTTGTACGTTTTTCGCCTGTTATACGTGTAGTGTAAGTCAGTTTTTCGTCTCTAGCTGAAAAAAGGTTGTGGTATTTCGACACCTGTCCACCTACGGAATTTCCATAGAAATTTTTCTTATTTGGAATAGGGTTTCTTACTATATTCGGTGCACTCAAAATATGGCAAGGTGAATGAATTTAATCTAAAAAATTAATTTCGTTGATAGAGTCATATTTCTGATCGTGGTCTCTTGTATATTCCGCTTGGTCGTCGATGTATTCATTTAATGTTTGTCCGTCAATGTCGTCCTCTAAGTCTATTTTATCGATATAATTGTCAATTTCGCATGTCTCCTGTATATTTAAATCATTGTTCGATTCTAGTTTTAAATGGAAATTCCTACTTTGTTTACGAGCTTCTGGATGTGGTGGAGGTGGTCGTTTGCCATAAAGTCCGTTGTTCGCTGGTCTATTCATATAATTTATGTTCCTAGTTCTCATACTCTGGTCAACATCCATTGGTTGTTCTTGGTTGTGGTTTTGGTATAAAAGGTCTTGGTGGAGTGTAATTTGTATGGTGGTTTTGGCTGTATTGATTGTATTTGGGAATGGCTTCCTATAGTAGTGCAATACGTGAGGAGGTTGTTGTCTTTGGAATTGTTTGCTTTGGTCGAGGTGGTGGAGGAATGTGTGCTAATTCTGGATAAAATGTTGGTTGATTCCGGGTTGGAATAGTCGTAAATTTCCTATTATGAGCATAGCTAGTCCTGAAGTTCTGGTTCTCTAACTTTAAACATAAGTGTAAGGCTTTTGATAAGTCCGATGGTTCTTTCATAGCTAAAAGTCTGGGAAGATCTCCTTTCAACCCTCTTATGAAGGTGTCCAAAGCCTTATCCCTATAAGTTTGTGTCAATAGGTGCAAAGATTCCTGTCCTATGTCTATAGCGCTAATCTTGTTAAGTATAAGGGATAAATAGTTATAGACCCACTGGTAGAATTCCTGAATGGTTTCTGTTCCCTTAACCAATGAAGTTAACTGATATTCGAGAGTACTAACATCTCTCTTATCTGCATAGTGCAGAGTTAAGCAGCGAGAAATACTTTCCCAGTTCAAGGGTGTATTGTACAATTCTAATATGGCATCTGCACTGCCTACAATTTTATTCGATATTACGCTAAGGATTCCAAAGTATTTGGGTGTTCCCCTTAAATGTTTGTAAATGTTCAAAATTCGCTCAACAGACTTCCTCCAGGAACTATATTCTCCTGGTTGTCCTGTAAATTCTCTTAAGCTTCTGACTACGTCAGGTACCCTGTCCAATCACCTGGTTCCTAGCATTGTCAGGATTTCTAACTTGTTCTTGTATTGCCTCAGTGATCATTCTTCTAATTTCCATTTCTAAATCCCTCATATTAAATGGTGCCTGATTTTCCTGTACGTTCACTACAGGTGGCCTGATTAAATTATTTGGGTTTGACATTTTAACAAGGAATATGAGATGGCTAACTTTGTTTTTTTAATTATGTAGTGTTATTGTTATTATTATTTATTATTATTTTTTATTATTATGAAACTGGAGGGTACCGCACAGTGGGGCAGAATGGAAATTTTTTGGAAATAAATCTGGCATTTCTAAACGGCTGATCCGATCGGGATAAAATTTGGCGTGAGCGTAGCCAAGGAGTATTCGAGTTTAAGTTTTGAAAATGAACCCTGCAGATGCCCCAGGGACGGCGCTGTGGCGGCTCAAAGTAGGGTACCTACGACATGTAAAATTTTTAAACTCGTGCCATTTTGTTGTTTTTCACCCAAATACAAAGATTTTTATATTTTGTGAAAGCGTTCGACGAGATCTTGAAAAAACATGCTTGGACATACTACTTATCTCTTATAATATCCGAGTTATAGGCATTTAAAAATTTAGTGATACAAAATTTACCATACCTTGGTACGCCTTTTTTTTGAATACCGGGCGTAATTTTGGACCAAATGGACTCAATTTTTTCTTGTTAGTTAGACAACAAAATTTTCAATAATATACAAAAAAATTCAGATCAATATCATTTACTGATCCAAAAATATACGTTTTTTAATTTAAAAATTCAAAAAATTTTAGATTTTTGGCGTTTTTTTGCCAAAAATGTGTCTTAACTCTTTTATTAATAAAATAAAATTTTCTTTAAGAACAGATAACAATTTTATAGTTTTCTAAAAGGTATCTTTACGCAGAACGCTTTGGCGTAAAAAACTTGTCCTATTTTTTGAAAATGTTGCCACTGCCTCCTTCCGAATGTGACCTATTTTTTATCAAAACTTCAACTTTGGGCGACATGTTCTAAAATCCCAAAGCTGGGATCAGAAAACTGAAAGCACTTTTGGAAACCTCAATATGTTTTCTATTTACTCCAAAAGTATTTTCCCAGCCCTGAAAGAAATGTGGACCCTATGGGCAAAAAAGTAAAAAATCCCATTTTTGGGATTTTCATTCCTATTTTTGGGAATTGCGGGATGCCCTTTGACCTTTTAAATTTTTTTTTTTGCATTTTCTTATTTTAAATGACAAATTTAACAAGCGTTGAAAATTTCATTGAGTTTTGTTCATAAATAAAGATTTTGTCATATATTACATATTTGTTTAATTTCTAAAACTATGATTTATATCAAAATTTTAATAGGGTCGCAGATAGCTACAACAATTTAGTCCATATTTATCCCTTAATATCATTTTTTAGTTAGATATGGAAATTCTCGACCCTTTACAAAAAATTTCAAGCCAATAGCTCAATTACATTCAAAAATATGTTCATTTAAACCTGTATCCTTTAATTTCATATTTTTCATATTTTAGTATTAAATATGACAGAAATGGTTTAAATCTTATATTTACCTATTTTCTATTTGTTTGCTTATCCTTATAATTGAAAGGTCCTACTATGCTTAAATTTTCAGAAATTTATAACTATTTTTTACCTAAATTTTTTCGACAGATCATTTCGTTCTGTTTCGTTTATGATCATGTAGGTAAAAATATACAGCTAATGATAATTTCGATTCATTCACTAATAAGAAATATCAATGACTGAATTACAGGTTATAGTAATATAGTCCTAAATGTTAATAGGTAGACAATTCGTAATTTTTACTTTGGAATACCTGTATCGGAAATGACAAGAATTGGTATATAAGTAAACTTCTCAGATTTTAAGTACCATATTTAATAAATCTACAATGAAGATTACATTAAAGTACGAAGAGTTGTGTTCCGTTCTATGGAGGGTATCTTCAAAAGGGCCAGAAAGAATTGAAGACATTTCAAATTATATAAAAGCTACATATAGTAGAAAAGTAGACAAAACAGGCATATCAAAAATTGAAAACTTTTTGATGTAAAAAGTAAGTCTGTGGATGGAAATCAAAAGAAATTTCGATTAAAATTTTGTAGTTGGATGGAAACTACTACGGAAATCTCAACTTACAACACATCAACAGGAGCGCCTTGCAAGTCATACGAAGACTTATGTTCAAGGTCAAAAAAAGAGGGTCATACAAAAACTTTTTTCAATCTCAAATGAGGAAATTGCTGACACATTTAACGAAATGCTGAAAAAGGAAAACCAACCTATGGATGTCGTACATATTGCAACTATTCTTCCTAATGCATCACCAAAAGGACTTAAGCGAATTGTGGAAAGTATACCAACTCCAACATCACAATCAAATTTTACTGAAGAGGAAGCAATAGCGCTTATGTTGGAACTGGGTCTCAGTCGAAATACGTACCAAATATTAAGGAAAGCTCTGCATGAAAAAGGACACAATATATTACCATCATAGAAGGCGATCTAGGAAAAAAACAAACTATCCTACCATCACCTATTGCTGTTAATGATGTGGAAGCTTGTATTGATATATCATCTTTGCTCGAAAACACAGGATCAAGAATTGTGTCAGACTTTTCAGAAGACCAACTAAGGAAAATTCATAACTGTGATGTTGTCTTAATATGTAAGTGGGGATGTGACGGTTTATCAGCACTTCCAGAATACAAACAAGCTTGTGGAAGTCGGACATTAGCAGACTACAAAAGTGTATTTATGTCATCATTAGTGCCATTACGAATTCGTTCATATTCCCTTAATCCATCATCGTCAAGCATCGGAAATTCATTTGAAGATATATATATCAATACAACTCCGGATGGATTTGAACATATAAAGGAGTCAAAGAAAACAACAAAAGATTTAGTGGAATATTTAAAAGATGAAATAAATGCACTGGAGCCCATTTGCATAAAAATAAAGGAATTCTCTATTAACGTATCATATCAGCTAAGCTTAACAATGATTGATGGAAAGGTCAGCAATGCCATAACAGAAACTTCTTCCTTCTGGAGATGCTCAATATGTAATGAGAAAAAGTCGCAATTCTCAAATATAAACAAAAGCAGAAGTATTAATGAAGAAGTCCTGTCTTTCGGAATTTCACCACTTCATGCCAGAATACGATTTTTGGATTACTTTTTACACATAGCATACGACCTCAAATATAGAAGTGTGCCAGAGAAACTTACTAAATCAACAAAAAATAATGAAGAATTGAAAGAACTGAGAGCTGCGGAAAAAAGCAGAATCCAAGAAGAATTTAAAGTTCAGATGGGATTAAACATCGACAAACCACTTCCAAGTCGCGGTAGTACAAATGACGGTAATACGGCGAGAAGGTTTTTTCGTGATTTTGAAATTACTTCAAAAATAACTGGAATCGACAAGGAGTTGCTTCGAAGAGTTAACACTATTTTAATGGCACTGAATAGTAAACATAAAATTAATGGAAATCGATTTGGGGAATATACATCTGAAATTTCTAAATTACTTGTATCTCTGTATCCATGGAGGGAACTAACACCAACAGTACACAAAGTATTGTGTCATGGTCAAATAATAATTGAATCGAATATTCTTCCACTTGGAGATTTACAGAAGAAGCTAAGGAAGCGAGGAATCGAGATTTTAAGCATGTTCAACTATTCAGCTCAAGAAAATGCTCCAGGCAATCACAGAATGAAGATATTTTTAATAGTTTACTTCTATCTTCTGATCCTGTTCTTTCAACTATGCGAAAAAGATGGATTTGTTATGAAACTCTATCATCTCAAAACAAGGAAGATTTAAAGGACTTATATTACCTTCTGGATATGTATACCGATATGACAGATTATTTTATAGAAAATAAGTAGTGTTAGGAATTAACTATATAAGTAGGTTGTAAGAATTAATTGTATTATGTTTAAGATAAACAGTTCAAATAAAAATAGCTATTATACTAACTGATGATTTTGTATTAAATTGTGTTTTATGTTTCCGTGGGAGGGAAAGGTGGTTTGTGTGGGGTGATTTAGGTGCTGTTGTGCGTGGCTCATAATAAAATTATAATTTTTTTATTGTATATACAATGTTATAGTCTTTAATAAAATAATTAACTAAATAATTTTTAAAAATTGTCCAAATATTTTATTCAACACCAATTATATGTTCTGTCATACTTAATACTAAAATATGAAAAAGATGAAATTAAAGGACACAGGTTTAAATGAACATATTTTTGAATGTAATTGAGATATTGGCTTGAAATTTTTTGTAAAGGGTCGAGAATTTCCATATCTAACTAAAAAATGATATTAAGGGATAAATATGGACTAAATTGTTGTAGCTATCTGCGATCCTATTAAAATTTTGATATAAATCATAGTTTTAGAAATTAAACAAATATGTAATATATGACAAAATCTTTATTTATGAACAAAACTCAATGAAATTTTCAACGCTTGTTAAATTTGTCATTTCAAATAAGAAAATGCAAAAAAAAAAATTAAAAGGTCAAAGGGCATCCCGCAATTCCCAAAAATAGGAATGAAAATCCCAAAAATGGGATTTTTTACTTTTTTGCCCATAGGGTCCGCATTTCTTTCAGGGCTGGGAAAATACATTTGGAGTAAATAGAAAACATATTGAGGTTTCCAAAACTGCTTTCAGTTTTCTGATCCCAGCTTTGGGATTTTAGAACATGTCGCCCAAAGTTGAAGTTTTGATAAAAAATAGGTCATATTCGGAAGGACGCAGTGGCAACATTTTCAAAAAATAGGACAAGTTTTTTACGCCAATGCGTTCTGCGTAAAGATACCTTTTAGAAAACTATAAAATTGTTATATGTTCTTAAAGAAAATTTTATTTTATTAATAAAAGAGTTAAGACACATTTTTGGCTAAAAACGGCAAAAATCTAAAATTTTTTGAATTTTTAAATTAAAAAACGTATATTTTTGGATCTGTAAATGATATTGATCTGAAATTTTTTGTATATTATTGGAAATTTTGTTGTCTAACTAAGAAGAAAAAATTGAGTCCATTTGGTCCAAAATTACGCCCGGTATTCAAAAAAAGGCGGACCAAGGTATGGTAAATTTTGTATCACTAAATTTTTAAATGCCTATAACTCGGATATTATAAGAGATAAGTAGTATGTCCAAGCATGTCTTTTCAAGATCTCGTCGAGCGCTTTCACAAAATATAAAAATCTTTGTATTTGTGTGAAAAACAAAAAAATGGCACGAGTTTAAAAATTTTAAATGTCGTAGGTACCCTACTTTGAGCCGCCACAGCGCCGTCCCTGGGGCATCTGCAGGGTTCATCTTCAAAACTTAAACTCGAATACTCCTTGGCTACGCTCACGCCAAATTTTATCCCGATCGGATCAGCCGTTTAGAAATGCCAGATTTATTTCCAAAAAATTTCCATTCTGCCCCACCGTAGGAATTGCAGCCTCGAATTTTATTTTTTTATTGAATCCCGTGAGATTTTAATCAGATTATTGTTTAGTATTTCTTAAATCTAGTGTTAGTTTATACTACTGTATCCTTTATATTTTATTTTATCTTCTTTAAAAATGTTCACAAAATATTGATTTATCTTTTATATTATATTTTATTTTTTCTTTACTTTGCTTTTATTTTACTTCAAATTTTCTTTCACGCAATAATAATTTATATTTTATCTTATATTTTATTTTTATACCCTTCACCTTCGTGAGAAGGGTCTAAGTGTTTGTCATTCCGTTTGTAATTTCTATAATATAATTTTCCTACCCTATAAAGTATTTATATTATGGATCCTTATAGATAGCGGAGTCGACTAATCCATGTCCGTCTGTCTGTATGTTTGTTGAAATCAGTTTTTAGAGGACCCCAGATATCGGCGAGATCCGAATCTTCAATAATTCTGTTAGACATGCTTTCGGGAAGATCGCTATTTAAAATCAGCAAAATCGGTCCATAAATACCGGAGATATGAGCAAAAATCCGAGACAACCTCTGAAAATTTCATAAAAAAGACAATTCTTTTCATGCTTTGATATAAGCAACAACAACAACACTGCTTATTCATTGAGTTTCATATGTTTGAATGGCTGTGTGTTTCATTGCCTTGTGTATATTGTTTTTGTTTCTTGCTGCATTCAGTTTCGTATGTTTGGATGGCTGTTGGCAGGGATGTCAAAATTGGTACGATGGTACTTTTTTTGATACTATTTGATGTTCAAAAGTACCGTTGTACTCCCGAGTCTTATTTGATACTCTCAGGGCGACAATCACAATATCCGATTATCGTTTAACAGATAGATAAATAATTTTTGTATGAAAACCTTTAATATATCATTTCGATAAAAAAAATAACAGGTTAAAGTATATTTAAAATTTCAAATTTTAAATTCCAAGAGTGCTTTAGCACATTGTTATATAAATTCTCAAAAATGCATCAACTAAAAGCCATTTTTTCTAAAAAAAATAATAATAAAATTATAAACGGCTAATAAAGTTGTACATATTTTTATCTTGATTGACATAATATGAATATTAATCTTATTAAAATTTCATTGTTAATATTTTATGAGAAAATTACCAGAAATTTAAATTTTGAAATAATATTTGACTTTAAAACAAATGATTTCCAAATGATAGGAACTTGAAGGATTCAATCTACTATAAAACGATATGTTTTGAAACTAAGCATTTAACCAAAGATAATATAAGAAGTTTTAGGTCAAAAATATTTGGACTTTTAAGCAAATTATTGTTTCATGTCATATTCAGAATCGGATGTACGAGTAAATATCCTATTTACGGTCCCACGACGGATGTTAATTCAATAACACATATTTAAGCGATTTATTGACAATGAACAGTCGATACTAATACTTGTAGCTCAATTATTAGCATTTAGTTGAAATTCTAAATTCGTCCTTTTATAGGGCGAAATGTGGCCTGATTTTAATTAATGCCGGATTTATTAAAATATAATAAATTATATCATGATAGCTTTAAATTTACGATATTTACATAGTACAATATCTGGCTAATATTTGAGACGTAAAAGGTGAACATTGAGGGACGGACAAGGATTCATCATATTAACATATAACGCCTTTCTACTTCTGTTATGGATTGTTTAAAAAAAATTAAATGTAAATGTAGTTAAAAAATTGCCATCATTTAGCAAAAAAAATATTTTAGTATTTTGAGATCCAAAAAAGTACCCTCCGAAATATCTTTTGATACTGACACAAAATCTCATTTTCCATCCCTGGCTGGTGGTTTCATGGATTTTGTTTTTGCTTTTTTTTGAGTATTTCGTTTCGTATGTTTCATTGCCTTGTGTATATTGTTTTTGTTTTTTGGTATATTCAGTTTCGTATGTTTGGATGTCTGTTGGTTTAATTGCGTTGTGTATTTTGTTTTTTTTGTGTGTTTATTTCGTTTAGCGTTGTTGTTCGTTTTGCTATTGTTATAATGATATAAATGGGAAAATGAAATAAATTAAAATTTTATAGAATTGATATTTTTTAAATACACTGTGGTGAAGGGTATATAAGATTCGGCACAGCCGTATATAGCACTCTTACTTGTTATACCCTCCACCAGTGCTGCCACAACAAAATTTTTTTTCTAACCAAAATTCGAATAAAAAATAATCAAATTAAGAAAAAAGTAAACAAAATTATTTTTATTTGTTTCATGTTAACATGTAATGTAAATTTACATTTGGACATTAAAATAACAAATTCATTTTCTGAAGTGGAACTTGTAACTATGTTAAATTTCGTCGCTAAACTGGTATTATGAAGACAGTTATGAGCTTTAAAGTAATTTTCTGTAGGGGATCTTATATGAGACGTATGATCAATTATGGACCAATTCTCATAAAATCTCACAGAGATATTTTAGTTCCTTTAAAACTTGATTATGTTGAATTTTGTTGCTATATTGCAGTACATTATGAGGGATGGAGTCAATTATATACCAATCCTCATAAACTTTGACAAATACATTTCCAATAAAACTTTTTTATATTAAATTACATCGCTATACATGCTTTTTTGAGCAATATAGCAATTTTCTGAATAGGGCATAATATGGGAGCTAGGTGAAATTGTTGACCGATATTTCACATTTTCAATACCAAGCAAACTGGGTCAACTAAAAATATTTTGTCAAAATATTTCAGTTTTACATTCATAACTTCAGCAATATTTGTAAATGTAATCTATCCACATTATCCGACAAATTGACCAAAATTTAGAATTTAAGGCGGTAAAATAAAAACAAGTATACAACATAATTTAAAAAATGTAAATAAAGAACTAAAAGTCATGGTGAGATATTTAGTAGAAGTCAAAGGTCATGAATATCAAATCATTGCATATATCGCGATTATTGTTCGTCGTACGAGTTTAGATGTTATTACAACTTTTGTAGACAATACAATTTAATTTTCCTTAGCCGTGTTACTTAAAAATATCAGTTGATTAATACTTTAAAGATATTGTGATACTATTCTTGCATCAATTAGCAGAAAATACTTTATTAATTCTTATTAAATCATTTATCTTAGAATTTCGGCAAATTAGCACAGTATCTGTTTATGAAAAATTTCAAATAGGTATAGAAGTTGCAATTATACTTTAAATTTAATTTGGAGGACATAATCTACTAAGTACTTAGACCATTCCCATTAAATTCCATAAAAATCAAAATGCGAAATACAGCCTACTTCGTTTTTTCATAAAAGTATCGCGAGTTCTTTACATTAAAAGTTCCAATAGAAATTTTAACGGAAGGACGGACGAGTTTGAATCGACCCAAAAAGCTATTTTAAGTTAATGGATGCACCAAACGGAGAGAGAGGATCCATTATTAACGGTGTTAGATTGGCTAGTGTAAATAAAATAATATTACGGTTTTGTTATGATTTAAATCAACTCATTTAATATGTGGAAAACGCATAGGTACTTTTGCTAAATCCTAAACCAATTAATATATCGAAAAATACCTTTGTGCACACAAGTATAACCAGTAGATATACAAATTGCAGTAATAAAAAAATTTCGAATAGTAAAAAAAAATTCCACATATTACCAAAATTCAAAACAGGGACAATATGTATATTTACATAGTTGATTTAAAACTAGAGATAAAAGAAGTTTTTTTAATTTTATTTTTAGAATAAAAGCAAACAGCATTTAGTTCAATTGTTTGCAAAAAATAACCAAAACGAAAAAATAATTCACATGTACACATGCAAAATAAAAATAACCAATTTTGGTTAATAATAACCAGAGTGGCAACACTGCCCTCCACCAACATCAGTGGTGATAGAGGGTATATATAAGTTTGTCATTCCGTGTGTAAAACCAAGAAATATTTATCTGAGACCCAACAAAGTATATATATTCTGGGTCCTTATGAAATTCTGAGTCGATTTAGCTATATCCGTCTGTCCGTCCTGTAAAACACGCTCACGTTAAAACGAAGCAATGGAAATTAACGAAATTCAGCAAACATATTCATTATTATCCGGTACAGCTTGGTATTGAAAATGAGCAAAATCGGTTCACATCGGAAAAAGTTATGAATCAAAATTTAAAACAACTCCGAAAAAAATAAGCATTTTTTATACATACTGATGTAATTTTCTCGCAAACTATGCAAGATAATTTCATGGAAGTCATTCGTTTCTACACAAGATCTGGATTCCTGCTTGATTGACAGAATTGACAGAATCGGTCCATAATTTCATATACCTCCCATACAAAAGTACATATTCCCGGAAAATTAGTTTTTTGTTAATAACCTCCGTCAGAATGTTGATATCTTCACAAAATTTTACAAATTAAAATCTTATTCAATTGAATTCTTTGGACATTCATTGTATTGGACATAGCTCCCATACAAGGTACCCTCCCGAAAATCACTGAAACGCGCATAACTCATTACTAAATTAAGATATCCATATAAAATTTGGAATAAGTATTGCTCATATGCACAGAAATATTATTGTGAAAGTTTTTCCCGATCGGTCCATAATTGGTCATAGCTCCCATACAAGGTCCCTTCCCGAAAATCACTTAAACGCACATAATTCATTACTAAATTAAGATATCCATATAAAATTCGGTACGAGTATTGCTCTAACATACAGAAATATTACCATGAAATTTTTTGCCGATCGGTCCATAATTGGTCATAGCTCCCATACAAGGACCCTTCCCGAAAATCACTTAGACGCGCATAACTCATTACTAAATTAAGATATCCATATAAAATTTGGAATAAGTATTGCTCATATGCACAGAAATCCGATCGGTCCATAATTGGTCATAGCTCCCATACAAGGTCCCTTCCCGAAAATCACTTAAACGCACATAACTCATTACTAAATATTGATATCTATATAAAATTTGGTACAATTATTGCTCTCGCATACCGAAATATTACTATGATATTTTTTTCCGATCAGTCCATAATTGGTCGTAGCTCCCATACAAGGTACCCTCCCGAAAATCACTTAAACGCGCATAACTCATTACTAAATCAAGATATGCATATAAAATTTGGTGTAATTATTGCTCACATATACAGAAATATTACTATGAAATTTTTTTCCGATCGGTCCATAATTGGTCGTAGCTCCCATACAAGGTCCCCTCCCGAAAATCACTTAAACGCGCATAACTCATTACTAAATCAAGATATGCATTTAAAATTTAGTGTAATTATTGCTCATATATACAGAAATATTACTATGAAATTTTTTTCCGATAGGTCCATAATTGGTCATAGCTCCCGTACAAGGTCCCCTTCCGAAAATCACTTAAACGCACATAACTCATTACTAAATTAAGATATCCATATAAAATTTGGTACAAATATTGCTCACATATACAGAAATATTATCATGGAAGTTTTTTCCGATCGGTCCATAATTGGTCATAGCTCCCATACAAGGTCCCCTCCCGAAAATCACTTGAACGCACATAACTCATTACAAAATATTGATATCCATATATTTAGCACAAATATTGCTGTTATATACATAAATTACACTGTAAAATTGTTTTGCAATCGGTCCATATTTGGTCATAGCTCTCATACTAGGTCCCCTCCAGAAAATCTCTTAAATGCACAATATTCATTGCCAAATAATGATATAGATACAGAATTTTGAAATTTTGTCTTTATTTTTATTTTCATTAATTTAGCTACAATCCAAAAAATATAATTTGATGAATGAAAAAGTACCAAAAGTCCCTTTCAGTAGGTTCTCATTCACTAAGGTCCCCACATTTTTAATTTTATTTTCAATATCTGTGTTCAATATATCAATATCGTAAAAATATAAAAAAGTACTATCGGAAAAAACGAAAAAGTACAAAAATGTCCCTCAATAAATTCTCATTTAATAAGGACCGTGTGTTCCGGTTAACCATTATAAAGAATCTAAAAGGTACCATTTGAAGAATTGAAAAGTACCAAAGAGATTCCACTTAGGGAATATTATTCAGTCAAAACCATGAATGTTAAAATTAATGTTGCTAGGTTGAATATTTTAGAAAATTAAAAAAGTACAATTTTTGAGATAAAAAGTATTAAAAAGTTCTCTCTTAAAGAATCTTATTAATAATCATGTGTTCTGAATTCATATTAAAGAACATACAAAGAGTATCATTTGAAGAAAGAAAAAGTACCATAATTGGAATAAATTTTACCTAAGTGGAAAGTATTAATAAAAAGAGTACAATTTTTCACCTTTTCGCTTAAAAATATACTTTTTCGAGAAATAAGTTTACAAAATGTTCCGTATTTAAATCTATATATCACAGATAAAACTCAAATAATTCAAATCTGCATTCATTTGTTCCAGAAAAATAGTGCTTTCAAAAAGTACCAAACAATTTAATCTAATTTGGTCCTATATAGACCTAAGTACTCGAATTCCAAAATAATATACCAACAGCTTATTTTGTGTGAGTAAACAAACTACTTTTTCAAATTTTATAAAAATCAATGAGTTTGAATAAAATTAAATTTCCCGTTTTTTTCCCTTTTTGGTACTTTTTTCCCCAATGAAATAGCAAAAATTTTATTACAATAAATATTACAGAGTTAGTCCGTAATTTAATAGGAATAATTCAATAAACCGAAAAAGTTTTCTTAATGTGCTAAAAAAAGTACCATAAATTGTTATTATGTTAATTAGTTCAAAAGTTATAAAGGGCCAAAAAAGGTACCAAAATCACCTTTGTTACACATTTGCACCCCTTAAAAGTACGAATTTCAAAAAAGTACCAGACACCCATCTGCTCATTGTCTATACCCGAGCAAAATTACGTACATCAATACCCAACATACCCGGCTATATGGCTATTTCATCTTTTTATACATTTCTAGTGTATAATTCAGATAATTATTAAAACTAATTTAATAAAACGTCTGTATATATAAATTAAATAGTCATAAACCATTAAACTTAAGCAATTTCTTTTAAAGTTTTCTTTTTGCTTTCCTACAGTGTTTACTTTTACTAATATATTAGTCAGCATTTGCCGCAAAATACACATTTTTATCACTCGTCATACTAAAAATATTTAAACTTTTTCAGATTTAAATAACATTGCTACTAAATATTGCCGTTCTGTTTTTATGTTTAACTAGAAACATTGCGACGTTACACTGCAATCTCTAGCAGCACGAATGAACAGCATTAATCTCTTGTTTGTTGTACAAGAAAAAAATATATTTTTGTGCTATAGCAGCGCACACTCAAATCTGTTAAACTAATATGGCTAGTATTGATGATATTTTTATTTGCGCTGAGTTTTTCATAGCAGCAATTAAATTTTATTTTGCAACTGCTAGCTGCAAATTTATTTATTGTTTTTTTTTTATATTTTATTTTATGAATAAACAGTTATACCAGTGTTACCACAATCTTTAATTAAGGATAATTATTTTTCGCAACATAAAAAATAGTTTGTAAAATATACATAGTGGCACCTCCCATATAAATTAAATACAGACATCGTTTTTCTCGGAAACTATTAGAGTCAGAATCTTCTTATTTTGACGAAAAACTTTAACTTCATTATGAACATTGGGAAAAAATGGACAGACTTTTATTAGGGGCTTGGAACCTCCATATGAATTAAATAAATATGTATGTCATTGAAAATATGGCTACCCCATAAAACACAACTCAAATTAAAAGCATTCTTTAGATGTTTTTATTATTTTGTTCTAATGAATAAACATTTTTGGGCAATGGACAATTTTATAAAAAAATGATAGTTTTAAATATTTTTGTTGTAGAAATTAATAAATTTATAATCACCTTGTATAAAACAGGGCGAACACACATAATTAAAATATTTTTCGTTGAATAATGAACTTACTTTACAAATTATTCAAATCACACTGTTAAAATGTGGAAGATTATTATATGTATATATATTTTTTTTTTTTGAAGAAATGTAGTTAATATTATTTTGTAATACATTAAGAAAAAAAAAAGAAACAAATATCAAGGTAGTATTTTCTGTATTATATCATACAGAAACTATGAGAATATTTAAACTATATTTTAATAATTAATATGTCAATCAGTACAGGATATTATAGGTCGAATATCATCGATATATGGATGATAATAAATATATGTACATATTACTATCGACATACATACATATGTACATACATACATATATGCATACATACATACATACATACATACATACATACATACATACATACATACATACATACATACATACATACATACATACATACATACGTACATACATACATACATACATACATACATACATACATACATACATACATACATACATACATACATACATACATACATACATACATACATACATACATACATACATACATACATACATACATACATACATACATACATACATACATACATACATACATACATACATACATACATACATACATACATACATACATACATACATACATACATACATACATACATACATACATACATACATACATACATACATACATACATATGTTTATTTACAAATTGCAGCATCAATATTGCCAAAAAATAATAAATAAAACTACAACTGGCAGTAGCAAAACCAAAATAAAGTTACATTGCTGCTAGGAAAAACTAAATGCATACAAAAATAACATCAATACTCGCCATATTAGTTTAACAAATTTGAGTGTGCGCTGCTAAAGCACAAAAATATATTTGTGTTGGCCTGCAATTATGTCTGCCTGCTACTAGAAATTGCAAACACGAGTTGCAATTTTTATATTAATACGAATATATATGACTGCAATTTTTAGTAGCAAAGTGATACAAAAATGATAAATTTTCATATTTATTTTATAGTCATATACAAGAGAAGTGGTGCTAGTGCTGCATATTTAAACGCTGCTTTCCTATTAACAAAAATATCATATGCAAAAAACCTAAAGAAAAACGCCTTCATAACGTATAATGTACATTATGCAGAATTTGACTTTGTAAAATTTTGATTTCAAGAAGCTATTACTCAGTGACCGGGAAAGAAAATTGAACAAAACTTTTTATATATTATTTATTAAGGTGTATAAAATCGATTAGCATTAATGAAATTGTTTTTGCTGTCGTAAGTAGGGGAGTTTTTTTTGCAAAAAAGATTGCTAAGTCATGGGCAAAAATTAAAATTTTAACTTAATTATTTTTGTTTATATGAGAATAAAATTATTATAATCAGCATAATTTTACTTTACTAAGTCATATACAATAAAAAAATGTAATTCATCAAAATCGGCCCATATTTGCTAATGTTACAGGGTCCACAAATATATCACATTAAAATTTATGAATAAAGACACATGACTCTGTATTTGGAACTAAATTTGTTGTTTAGTTATATCTTTTTTCATAAGATACAAGAATATATATAATTCCAATAATAAAACATAACTTAATTAAAAAACTTAATTTTTGTCCGATAACTGACTAATACAGATCATATCATATTTCTAATAATGATATGATCTGTATTAGTTGTAGAGCTGTATTTTTTCACATCATAGCCGTTAAATTTAAATAGTCTGAAAGTATTGAGTAACTACTTTTTAGTATTGAGTACCCAAAAAATAGGGCTAATACTCGATACCGACTACTCAATACTTTAACAGCACTAGTCTGTTGGTTTAATTGCGTTGTGTACTTTGTTTTTGTTTTTTGTGGATTTCGTTTCGTATGTTTGGATGTCTGTTGGTTTTACTGCCATGTGTATTTGTTTTTTTGTGTGTTTATTTCGTTTAGCGTTGTTGTTCGTTTTGCTATTGCTATAATAATGATAAAAACGGGAAAATGAAATAAATTAAAATTTTATAGAATTGATATTTTTAAATACACTGTGGTGAAGGGTATACAAGATTCGGCACAGCCGAATATAGCATTCTTACTTGTTATATATATAAATAGATAAAAAACTAAATTATTAAAGAATATAAAAGCATACGTTTTATTACATTAACAAGTAAGAGTGCTATATTCGGCTATGCCGAATCTTAAATACCCTCCACCAGAAAGCTACTTTTAATTAAAACCCATTTAGTTATCTAATTTTTAGATAACTTGGCAACATTTATGCATATGTCGAACTAATTTTTATAAGTCCAGAAAAATTTATATTAGGGTATTCCAAAATAAATCGACCAAAAAACGCTGTTTTAAATTCTATGGCTTATAAATTGGATCCTTAACTCATTCAGTTCATGTTTTATGGGTCTTTAAAGTAGGGCATCTCGGGTATTTTTGTTCAAAATTAGAAATGTTGATGACTGAATAACTTTGGAACCAGTTATCCGATTTTAACAAATGATGCTTCGTTCGACAGGTCTTCGATTACTCGTTTTTCATTAAAATTACATGAAGTCCTGGCGCAAGGACCATATAGTGGAAAATGTCCTTTATCCTTGAATATCATAAAAAAGGATATTTTGCTTTTCTTAATTTTTTAATGACAAATAGGCAAAATTATTCTTATTGCTGTGTAAAAATTTTATAATGGGATATCAAGGGGTTTGGAAGTTATAGGAGTTTTTATTTAGCTACATTTACAATTTCCATAGTAAATGAGTGTTTTTTATACATTTTAACACATTTATAGTCTAGTAAATTGAGGTTTTAATGCCGAATAAGTAAAAATTACCACAGACCATCAAATTAATGTTATAAATATGATGGTAAAGAATATATGAAATCGTGTCTTATATAATTGAAATATTGGAGATCATAGGTCATAATAATCTATTTTTTTAAATATCTCCTTTTTCATACATCCTACGGATTTAGGAGTCATTACAAAATTTGTAGAAAATCAAATTTACGGCATGTTGGTTTCAGACAATTTTTCCCTGTTATCAGCAGTTTTGGAGTTATAGTCATTTTTTGTCCATTTAAGATATGGTTTTCTAACCTCAATATATTTTGAACTACAAACGTAATTGTGATATTTTCATATACAGCCATAGTGTCATCGCGCCTCTCTGACCCATAGTGCGATCTCTTGTAATGTAAATTTTTAAATTAAATTAGAGGCTATAATAATAAATCGAAATTAATGAAACTTAGTGGATATAATATAACTGATCAAAGCTTTATACCCACCAAAATTTATTGATATCGGAGCAAGTTTTCATATGGTAAAATACCTACGGAATAAACTGCATAATGAAATGCAATATATAATACTGTGAAAAATCTTTCATGTTGTACGTATATATGAACCGATATTTGTTAAAATCGGCAATGCAGATTCTGTAACCTAACGAGTTATGCGTACCAAGTTTCATTAATTTCGATTTATCATTACAGCTTCTATTTAAATTTAAAAAATTACATTACAAGAGATCGCACTATGGGTCAGAGAGCAACTCAGGCCCGAAAAGTATAATTACATATTGACATGTTGTTATTACTATTGGCTGTACATAAAGTTATCACAATTACGTTTGTAGTTCAAAATATATTGAGGTTAGAAAACCATATCTTAAATGGAAAAAAAATGACTATAACTCTAAAACTGCTGATAATAGGGAAAAATTGTCTGAAACCAAAATGCCGTAAATTTGATTTGCTACAAATTTTGTAATGACTCCTAAATCCGTAGGATGTATGAAAAAGGAGATATTTCAAAAAATTGATTATTTCGACCTATGACCTTCAATATTTCAATTATATAAGACATGATTTCATATATTATTCACCATCATATTTATAACATTAATTTGATGGTCTGTTGTAATTTTTACTTTATTCAGCATTAAAACCTCAATTTACTAGACTATAAATGTGTTAAAATGTATAAAAAGCACTCATTTACTATGCAAATTGTAAATGTAGCTAAATAAAAACTCCTATAACTTCCAAACCCCTTGAGATCCCATTATAAAATTTTTACACAGCAATAAGAATAATTTTTCTTATTTGTCATTAAAAAATTAAGAAAAACAAAATATCCTTTTATATGATATTCAAGGATAAACGACATTTTCCACTATATGGTCCTTGTGCCAGGACTTCATGTAATTTTACTGAAATGTTAAAAACGAGTAATCAAAGACCTGTCGAACGAAGCATCATTTGTTAAAATCGGATAACTGGTTATAAAGTTATTCAGTCATCAACATTTCTAATTTTGAACAAAAATACCCGAGATGCCCTACTTTAGAGGCCCATAAAATATGAACCGAATGATGTAAGGATCAAATTTATAAGCCATAGAAACCGCAATTAAGAGTAGAATGTATGTTTCGAGTTATAACTAAATCGAAAGGGATGAAAATTTGAAGTGGTCGAAATGTCTGTGGAATTACCCATTAATAAGCCAGTTCGAAAACATGTTAATAGAATGATTTATCTATACACAGAACATACTCATGTCATGTTAACCATATATCGCAAACCCAGTACAAAAGTGACACAACTCAAAAAAAAGAAAAAAAAAATTTACAAATTCTGAAAGATAAAGAAAGACATAACGTTTTTTTTTCTTGAACAGTTAACAACAACAAAATACACTATTATTTTTGTAGAGTTAAACTAGTATCTTGTGTATAGTTTAAGGCTTAACCCTGCAGTTCGACAAAGAGTCAATGCATCCGAAAAAGACAGTGATTTCCACTAACTTCTAACCTTCTGGTTGGCTCTAATTCGTCTTTCGTCACTGATGTACTCTTTGTAAACGAGGGTGAAGATAATCGTCACTTTAGTGTCCCCTTTGTAAGCAAGAGAGGTGACACTTAAAAAGCACTATGTGGTAGGTTAAATAGGGAGTTCGCGACTGTCCGACCGAACTGCTGGGAAACTTAAGGCTTAAAGAATATAAAAACGCAAAAATAAAATTTTGAGTTGCGTCACTTTTGTACTAGGTGTGCGATATAATCATTTAACATTGCATAAAGTGATATTAAGTGCTTTACAGGGAGCCATTACAACTTATGCCGATCCGGAAAAAAATCCGTAGAATGATTTATAAACACAAAATACACATTTATGTAGAATTTTATCTCGATAATTTTGTCAATGTGCATTTAAGTAATTTATAATGATTTATATGTAAAACAAAATCAAGTTTAATTTTACTCCAATAGATTATCAATTAATGAAATATAAGTGTTTAAGTGATTTTCGGAAGTGGACTTTATACAGGAGCTATGACCAATTACGGGTCTATCCGGAAAAAAATTGGTAGAATGATTTATATGCTCACAAAACATATTCAAGTTGTACTTTATCCCGATAGCTTTATTATTCAAAATATATGCGTTTAAGTGATTTTCGTAAGTGGACCTTATATGGGAGCCATGACCAATTGTGGACCTACTGAGATCTACGTTGACAGTATGATTTCTGTTCGTATTATATTTGCATGTACAAAATTTTGTGTTGGTATCGATATATTTGAGGGAGTTATTAATGATAAACTAATTTTCGGGAATATATACCTTTGTATGGGGGCTATGGGAAATTTTGAATCGATTATTTTCACAATGAATATTCTCAGTGAATTTGGTTGATTTCATTTGCTTAGTTTTAACGTGACGGACAGATGGACATAGCTAAATCGACTCAGAATTCCATAAGGACTTTGTTGGGTCTCAGATGAATATTTCTTGGTGTTACAGTTGCACAATTTTTGTGGATTCCCTACAGTACGAAAAGTGTCAAGTTGCATTTTTCACTAGTTACATTACCGCATTTCCAACTATCTAGTTACCTCTGGTGAATGTCGTGGTCGATTTTATGCCTAAAAGTTGACTACATTTCACCATTGTAATCAATAGTTTGATAACTTTTCACATGAAGTTTATGAAAATAAATTAAATGTTTTAACAAGTAAGAAAGTATAGTCGGGCGTGGCCGACCATATGATAACCTACACCAGTTATGAATATTAAATGTGATTTATTTTTCATAATAAAGCATTTATCTTCAATATTCCCTTGTTCCGATACATTTAAGCAATTTATGGATGAAAAACTAATTTTCTGAAAGAGGCTTTATATGGGTGCTAGGGCAAATATGGACCAAGCCCGATAAAATTTTGTGAATATATTTATATTTACATAATATTTTATTGTGCTAAATTTCATCGCGATATTTGTGTTTATAAGTTAATTTGGGACATTCAAGTAATTTTCGGAAGGGGACTTTGTATGGGAGCTAGGGTCAAATGGGGCCCGATCTTTATGAAATTTGGCAGGGTCATCCAGACTTCTATAAAACTTAGTTGTGCCGTATTTTATCGATATATCTGTATATTTAACATAATTATGAGCTCAAAAGCCCTTTTCGGGGGGTTCTGTTCTATGGGGGCTAGGTGAAATAATGGACCGATTTTAACCATTTTCAATAGGCTTCGTCCTTAGGTCAAATAAAACGCGCGTGACAAATTTCATCCAATTATCTTGAAAATTGCGACCTGTACCTTGCGCACAAGGTTTATGTGGACAGCCATCCTGCCAGACGGACGGACATAGCTTAATCGACTCAGCAAACGATTCCAAGCCGATTGGTATACTTTAAGGTGGGTCTAGGACGAATATTTTTGTATGTTACAGACATCAGCACAAATCCAATATACCCTCCCCACTAAAGTGGTGTAGGGTATAATTACATGCTATTTATAACAACGATTAGATCTTTGTACAAACAAGAGATCAGTAGCTCAGTGGTGAGAGCATCTAACTACAAATCGATAGAGACCAAGTTCTACCCCAGTTTCAGAATTAATTTTTATACCCTACACCACTTTAGTGGGGAGGGTATATTGGATTTGTGCTGATGTTTGTAACATACAAAAATATTCGTCCTAGACCCACCTTAAAGTATACCAATCGGCTTAGAATCGTTTGCTGAGTCGAATAAGCTATGTCCGTCCGTCTGGCAGGATGGCTGTCCATATAAACCTTGAGCGCAAGGTACAGGTCGCAATTTTCAAGATAATTGGATGAAATTTGTCACGCGCGTTTTATTTGACCTAAGGACGAAGCCTATTGAAAATGGTTAAAATCGGTCCATTATTTCACCTAGCCCCCATAGAACAGAACCCCCCGAAAAGGGCTTCTGAGCTCATAATTATGTTAAATATACAGATATATCGATAAAATACGGCACAACTAAGTTTTATAGAAGTCTTGATGACCCTGCCAAATTTCATAAAGATCGGGCCCCATTTGACCCTAGCTCCCATACAAAGTCCCCTTCAGAAAATTACTTGAATGTCCCAAATTAGCTTATAAACACAAATATCGCTATGAAATTCAGCACAATAAAACATTATGTAAATATAAATATATTCACAAAATTTTATAGGGCTTGGTCCATATTTGCCCCTAGCCCCCATATAAAGCCTCTTTCAGAAAATTAGTTTTTCATCCATAAATTGCTTAAATGTATCGGAACAAGGGAATATTGAAGATAAATGGTTTATTATGAAAAATAAATTACATTTAATATTCATAACTGGTGTAGGGTATCATATGGTCGGCCACGCCCGACTATACTTTCTTACTTGTTGTAATTCAAAAAATTTAAAAGCTTATTGTAATAAAAAACAAAAAAATATAAAGTAAGTATGAGATCCATTTTAAGGCCAATATTCAGAAAGAAGAATGTAAAACAATATTTAAAATTTTATATACAAAACACTAACAAAAACTGAGTAGTTTTATTTTTTAAAATGTCGACTGAACTGAAGACACTTAAGTATTTATTTTTCCCTCACAAGCTAAAGTCCCCTTCACACGGATGGGATCGTTTAAACGCAATATGTAATCATATGGTCGGCCACGCCCGACTATACTTTCTTACTTGTTGTAATTCAAAAAATTTAAAAGCTTATTGTAATAAAAAACAAAAAAATATAAAGTAAGTATGAGATCCATTTTAAGGCCAATATTCAGAAAGAAGAATGTAAAACAATATTTAAAATTTTATATACAAAACACTAACAAAAACTGAGTAGTTTTATTTTTTAAAATGTCGACTGAACTGAAGACACTTAAGTATTTATTTTTCCCTCACAAGCTAAAGTCCCCTTCACACGGATGGGATCGTTTAAACACAATATGTAACGAAATCATCACATTGAGAGAAAATACGGTTGAAAAATTTGACATTCGTATGGCTCCCTTCATTTTTTGAAATGATTCAAAAACAAGTAAGAGTGCTATATTCGGTTGAGCCGAATCTTATATACCCTCCACCCGCTATTTTTATATTAATACTTTTTTAATTGATCAAATATTTGTAGAAATAAGATTTCTCATGTATTAAATAGAAAAACCCCAAGATTTAAACAGCTTAAATCTGTTACAATTGCAAGATTTATTATAGATTATAGATTTATGGATATCTTAATTAAGTAATGAGTTATGTGCGTTTAAGTGATTTTCGGGAGGGAACCTTGTATGGGAGCTATGACCAATTAAGGGCCGATCGGAAAAAAATTTCACAGTAACATTTCTGTATATAAGATCAATACTTGTACCAAATTCTATATGGATATCTTAATTAAGTAATGTGTTATGTGCGTTTAAGTGATTTTCGGGAGGGGACCTTGTATGGGAGCTATGACCAATTATGGACCGATCGGAAGAAAAATTCACGGCAATATTTCTGTCTATAAGAGCAATACTTGTAGCAAATTTTATATGGATATCACTACTTGGTAGAGTCCGACCGAACTCAAAATTTCGTTCGGTACCGAACCCGAACTTCGGTAAATTTGTTCAGTTTCAAAGTTCAGTTTTCAAAGTTCGGTGAACACTAACTTTTTTTAAATGAAAAATAATACTTTTTTTATTTTTGTTTTTTTAAACGATTTATTGACAATGATATAATTATCTGTAGGACATAGATGGGCACTTTGCAGTACCAGTAAAATTGCTGTAAAAATAAGTTTTTACTGTTTACTGCCAAACATTTTCAGTATTCAGTAAAGTTTTACTGATTACTGAAAAAAAATTCAGTATTCAGTAAGTTTTTACTGGTTACTGAAAATATTATCAGTATTCAGTAAATTTTACTGATTACTGCAAAAAATTGCAATAAATTTACTGGTTACTGCAAAAAAAAATGCAGTATTTTACTGATTACTGCAAATGTGTTTACAGTATTCCATACAATCTAATAATTTACTGAAAATTCTATTTTCAACATATTTTTGAATATAAGACATATTTATCATCACAAGTAGCTATAGTGCGATAAATTTTACTTTTTGGGATTGTAAATCTTTTCAGAAGACAAGAACTTAGCTATTTACAAATTTATATAATAGCCTAAATCTTATATTATTTTGTCGGCCAATAAAAAGTTGTTGGAAGCATTTATTAAATTTTATAATATTAGATTATTAATAGAAAAGAGAGTAAAAGAGATCAATATGATAATAGTTGTATGAAAATTTTAGTTAAATATAATATCTTTTTACTAATACTGCATTTTGGTTGAAAATTTTACTGATTACTAAAAAAAAATTCAGTATTCAGTAAGATTTGCATTACCAGTATTTTTTTCTGTTTACTGAAATTTTTTTCAGTATTCAGTAAAATTTTACTGAAGAATACTGTAATTTTTTTCGGCAATCAGTAAAAATTTACTGAATACTGAAATTTTTTTCAGTAACCAGTAAAGATATACTGAATACTGAAATTTTTTTCAGTAACCAGTAAAAATTTACTGATTACTGAAATGTGTAATGCAGTAAAATTATACTGCAGTGTGCCCATGTATGCTGTAAGAGCACGCTGAGAAAAAACATGGTTGTGATAACCATGTTCTAAGAGCAACATATTATGATTAAAATTATGATTGTAGTCTAAACATATTATCGTTATTGTAACAATTTTAAAATATCATATGATTAAATACCGTCAAAATATTTCATCATGATATTTTTGTATTTATCATAATATTGTTATACATGATATTATGAGCCAATGTGATCAAAATTTCGTTTTAAATATGTATCGAAATCAAAATGAATTTTATCGAAATAGTAAAATTAGTTAAAAAAAAAAAATAAAAAATATGAATTTGCCAATTTATGTGAAATTTTGGTTCATAAAAAAATTTAAGTATAATTTCATAAAAATACTAGTATTTTTAAGCCTGTTATGAACGTTAGTAATTTTCTAAAGCGAACATTATATGGAAGCCATTCAAACTGCAACAATAGTTTAGGTCCTATCGTTCTTTAAAGAGACTGACAGACTGACTGACAGACATGTCTAGATCGTTTGAGAATAAGAACCTAGAAAATTTCGATGTTACAAATGAAATCAAAGATTTATAATCGAAACTAGATAATTCAAATTAAATGTTTCACTTTTCTTAGCTTTTTAATCAGTTTCTGGTTAACAGTTTTTCAAATCAGCCGAAAAAACGAACGGTTAAAAAGGCGTTTTGTACCTATGTATATCCAAAATTTATTGTACAGCCAGGATGTATGATAACTTCTGTAAACAGATTTTCAGCATTTTTAAAACTTTTTGATGATATAAAAATATGATAAAAAACAAGTTAGAGTGCTATATTCGGCTGAGCCGAATCTTAAATACCCTCCACCAGCTACTTTTATATTAATACTTTTCTAATTGATCAAATATTTCTAGAAATAAGTTTTCTCATGTCTTAAATAGAAAAATACCAAGATTTAAACAACTTTAATCTATTACGATTCCAAGATTTATTGAACATTACAAACGCCATTTTCTTTTATATTTTTATAGCGCTTAGCAATATTTAGTAATTTGTATGTGTGTGTGAAAGATTTAAGGATTTTCAAAATACATAAGTATATATAATTTTGTTCTACACAAATTGATAATGCAACTAGTTAAACACGGTTAAAGCGCTTTTAGGGGCAGGACCTACTATGTGAGATATGACCAAATATAGACCGATCGTAAAAAATTCTGTAAGCTAAATTTCTGTACATAAAAGCTATATTTCAGTCAAATTTTGTATCTATATCGTAATTTAGTAATAAGTAATGTGTGTTTAAGTGATTTTCTGAAGGGAACCTTGTGTGGGACCGACCGCACCTATGTTATGAACCGATCGTGAAAAAATCTTGAAATAGAATTTTTGTATACAAAACTAATATTTGTGCCAAATTTTGTATCAATAGCTTTATTTGGTAATGAGTAAAGTGCGTTTAAGAGATTTTCGTAAAAGGACCTTGTATGGGAGCTATGACCAATTATGTATATAAAGACAAAATTTTAAAATTCTGTATCTACATCATTATTTGGTAATAAATACTGTGCATTTAAGTGATTTTCTGGAGAGGACCTAGTATGAGAGCTATGACCAAATATGTACCGATCGTAAAACAATTTTATAGTGTAATTTATGTATATAAGAGCAATGATTTTGCTAAATGTATGGATATCAATATTTGGTAATGAGTTATGTGCGTTTAAGTAATTTTCGGGAGTGAACCTTGTATAGAACTATGACCAAGGATATACCGATCGTTAAAAAATTTAACATTTATGTGTACAAAAATCGTATTTATGTATAAAAATAGTATTTAATTATATCACTATTTGGTAATGAGTTATGTGCCTTTAAGTGTTTTTTTCAAGAAGCTGTGACAATTTCACAGTAATATTTCTCTGTATATGAGCAATACTTCTGCCAAAATTTATATGGATATCTTAATTTAGTAATGAGTTATGTGCGTTTAAGTGATTTGGGAAGGGGACCTTGTGTGGGAGCTATGACCAGTTATGGTCCGATCGCAAAAAACTTTCGTAGTAATATTTCTGTATATGTGAGCTATACTTGTACCAAATTTTATATGGATATCTTCATTTACTAATGAGTTATGTGGTTTTAAGTGATTTTCGGGAGGGAACCTTGTATGGGAGCTATGACCAATTATGAACCGATCGGAAAAAACTTTCACAGTAATATTTTTGTGCATTTGAGTAATACTTATACCAAATTTGATATGGATATCTTAATTTTGTAATGAGTTATGTGCGTTTAAGTGATTTTCTGGAGGGGACCTTGTATGGGAGCTATGACCAATTTTGGACCGATCGGAAAAAACTTTGACAGTAATATTTTTATGCAAATGAGTAATACTTGTACCAAATTTTATATGGATATCTTCATTTACTAATGAGTTATGTGGTTTTAAGTGATTTTCGGGAGGGGACCTTGTATGGGAGCTATGACCAATTTTGGACCGATCGGAAAAAACTTTCACAGCAATATTTCTAGGCATACGGGCAATACTTGTAACAAAGTTTATATGGATATCTTAATTTAGTAATGAGTTATGCACGTTTAAGTGATTTTCGAGAGGGGACCTTGTATGGGAGCTATGTCCAATTATGGACCGATCTAGAAAATATATGAATTATATTGACATAGAATTTTAATTTGTAAAATTTTGTTAAGATATCAACATTCTGAGGGAAGTTATTAACAATAAACTCATTTTCCGGTAATATGTACTTTCGTATGGGAGGTATAAGAAATCGTGGACCGATTCCGGCCATTTTCAACAGGAATAAAGTTCTCATGAAACAACAAATGTATGATGATTTTTATGGAATTATATTGCACAGTTAAATTACATCAGAATGTGTAAAAAATGCTTATTTTTTTCGAGTTGTTTTAAATTTTGATTCATAAGTTTTCCCGATGTAAACCGATTTTGCTCATTTTCAGTACCAAACTGCCTAGGAATATTTTGGCCAAATTTCAATAATTTATTTTACTTCGTTTTTACGGGAGCGTGTTTTGCAGAGACGGACGGACGGACAGACGGACATAGATAAATTCACTCAGAATTTCATAAGGACCAAGAATATATATACTTTGTTGGGTCTCAGATGAATATTTCTTGGTGTTACACACGGAATGACAATGTTATATATACCCTCTATCACCACTAGGGTTGCCAGATTCCGATTCGCAAAAAGCTGGACATTGGGTTTTAAAAAGCTGGACAAAAAATACTGAGCAAATGTTAATTTTGGTTTTGTGTAAATAATTTCACAGTGATACACAAAAAAATGCAGGGGTTCTCATATACCAATTCTGTTTTGTTATAGTCCATAGAGTAAGAATATATTTTTAGTTTTCCCCGATCACTTCGTTAACTTAGTTTTTAAGAGCAAAAGATGTAAAAAGCGCCATTTTGTTGCGGGTTGAATTTGCCTCATGAATGTGGTCGTTGAATGGTTTGTTTGGGGGGTGGGATTGTTTTTCGTAATATGTGTTCACTGAAAGAATTAATTTCATGGTGAAATGAATAAAATTAGACTCCAGACTTGGGTAAACTTACCATTTTTCCTGAAGTGGTGTAAATATTGTTGGGGCAAATAATTTTAAAAAAATATGGAAAAAGTTAATTGGTTGTTTGGATTTGTGTTGTTTAGTTTGTTCAGTTGTCTTGTTCTTGTTTCTGGTTTGTCAAATAAATGTGCAGACTGGAAGTATTGTTGTGGGATGAAAATGTAGTGTTGTATTTTTTTAATAAGATGAGGAGTTGCCAGACTATGTCTTAAGAGTTGTTGGTAGGGCAGATTTAAGAGAAAATTTTCCGTTTTCTAGCAAACACGAAGTGCAAATGCAATAGGTTTCAAGGTCTAAGGAGAGCGTACGTTGACCCTTCCGCTGTATACTGTGTGTTTATGTTAACCACCGGTATCGTTTTTTTTTTTGTGTAGGTTTTGTTTGTGTTATTTTTGTGTTAATGTTATCCACCGGTAATTGTTTTTTTTTTACATAATTATACTTGTGTAAGTTTATGTACTTAGACTTTTAGTAAAGGCCTAACGCAAAATAAAATAATATTTAAAAATCAAATAATTACTGGCACTCAGTGGAGTTAGCTGAAGTTTTATATAAATGTAAAATTTTAAATATTATTAAAACTCTGCAAAATTTAAAGTATAATTATAATTAAATAAAATAAAATAATATTATAGAAAGCGTTATTGAAAATTCAATGTAAGTTGTTATTTGAATGAAAGAGTGTGTGAAGTTTTGGTGTTTATGGTTAATTTTTGTGTGTTAGAAATTCCCTGGTACACGGAAGATTGTGGAAAACACCAAACGTCAGCGAGGACTAGTGGCTGAAGATTTTAATCACCAGATATCAGCAAGGTCTAGTGGCTGAAGATTTTAAATTACGATCTAAAAAAAATAAAAAGGCAACGAATATATAAAGTCTAGTGGGCAGAAGTGGCATCCCGAAATAAGAGTAAGGGAAATTAGTAGCTTTTTATTGGAAATTGTCTGCAAACAATAGTAGAAAAGCTCCTGTTAATAAGTGGCATACAAAAATTCCGAAAGCTGTTTTTAAAAGCTTCCTACTAAGACTCCGAAAGTTCCTTGTGAAAAGTAATATACTGATAACTCCGAAAATTGTCTAGGGTGTTATCCAATGCATAAACCTAAATAAATTCTGGTGTGAGCTTTTAGGTATCACCCCAGTAGGAAATTTTCACCATCTAATATCGTAAAACTGTTTTCCGTGTCAGGGTAGTTATAAGATAAAAAACCAAATAATAAAAGAGTTAATAGGGTAGATTAAGATAGGTTAAGGTCCTAATTTGTTATCGTGTTTATTTTTTTGTGTTTTGAGTGTAAAAGGGTTTGTACTAATAGGTAAAATAAGTTTTTCTGCGTCAAGCATAGTTAATGCTAATGTTAATATCTGATCCCTCAGAGAGCTCTTTTAGGGTAGATAGAATTCGGTAATAAGTTCGGCTTAGTTAGTGTGAGAAGGCATTTCCAGTATTAGTCCAATCCTTTGGTTAATAGTGTTGTGTTCTTATCTATGTGTGTATTGTCTAAATAATTAATGTTATTAGTGTTAAGTTTTAATCATATTTATTTTAATGTTATTTGTAGTTATTTTTAAGATTTTAAATTGAGAAAAGTTAAAAACCTTTGTTTTATTAATGCCAGTTTTAAATATGGATAGATATAGTCTAATTTTAAGTTATTTGTGTGAATAAATGTTCAAATATTATAAGTGATGATGGAAAATATTGAGTGAATTTATTAATTTTGGGGATTGTTGATCTAGGTAAGGCGGAAAGAGATGGGTGACGGGGTCCGTAAGGAAAGATGTGTTGGAGACTATGCGGCCATGGTAGGGTAAGGGCGATTGGAGGTGTACATCTATCTCCCTATTTATATGTGTTCCAAAATAATTTGTTTGTTTGTTAGTTGTTGGTTGTGATACTCGGAATAATTTTGTACGTAACTCAGTTATATCAGGGTTGAGAACTACTCCCCGAGAAGAAGCCGCAGAAGTTAGTAGGGCTGGTTTAGGTTGACGACCGACACTGAGAACGTAACAGAATATGGCGCCCAATCTGAAAATAGTAAAAACGAAATAGTGTATGAAACCTAGACACTAAACAATAGACCAGTAGTTTGTTTACATATACCTACATATATTTTCTGGAGATAAATAACGAAATGAAAGGACTTCGTATCCGTTTTTGAATACCAATTCAAAAAGCCGATTGTGCGGAGAAAGTTCATTTCTAGGTTGCTCGAAGGAGGGTATATGCCCAGTTCAGGCGATGTAGGAGAGATCTTAGTTGTTGATATTATGTTCTACTAATTGTTCATCCTTCGTCGTATTTTGAATGTATTATTAATTTAGTTTCAGCTTGATGTTTTGTTTGTGGAGCAGTATTGAATTAATTTGACAACCGCTCAAGTCAAAGACTTAAGGACTGTTGTGTCGATAAATATAATATACTGGCCTCCTATAATTTTGATATAGAAAATCATAAGGGAGCACAAACAAAACGGTTAATAAGATTTTGCCTTTTGTATATATAGATTTGATTTGTTTGGAACATGAAAATAGCTCTCGAAGAGAGAATCATTAGACAAACCATCTTGCCGCTGCGAATCAACAATCCCTAAATAATCAAATAAATAGAAATCAGCTTAGTTTTGGTTCAAAGATTGTATTTATTCGACCTTGTGATTATTTTATTATTATTATATCTTATTTATTTATTTATTTGATTATTTATTCATTTGATTATTTGTTTATTTATTTATTTGTTTATTTATTTATTTATTATTTTATTTATTTATTTATTATTTTATTTATTTATTTATTTATTTATTTGTTTATTTATTTATTTATTTTTTTATTTATTTATTTGTTTGTTTATTTGTTTATTTTATTCATATTGTCTAGCCTACCTACGTATTCCAACAATTTTCTTTATTTATTTTATTTCTTGTATTTAATGGTCTTATTATAAATTTATGAATATACGTATTTAGTTATTTAAAATTTTATTTAGTAAATTATTATTATACTTAGTTATCTATAGCATTCTTCTATGAAATTCGTCTAATTATTTGTTTCTCTTTCACTTTGGTAATTACTAGATACATAAACATTTACACATATCCGTAATTTGTCCTTTGTTATTCTGAAATTCTGCCAATTTACAGGAATAGTTTTTTTTTGATATATGTAATGAACGTTGAAAACAAAGTTCAAACTAGAAACAGGAAACGACCTATTAATTTGAATAGTTCATCAGAAATCCAACCGAAGCAAAGAAAATATAACTTTAATAAATCCAAAATGGCTTCTGATAACACGGGTATCAGAGATTTATCAGGATCAATTAATTCTAGACCTGTACAAACCGGCAATATATCTGGTACTGCAATTAATGCTGACCAGGCAACGTCAAATACTGTTCCAATTGTCGCTATTGATCCTGAAGTCAGGGAGTTAGTAGTTGACGAAACTCTAATTGTCCAGAGAGCCTTAGAGGAAAGGGTGAAGAAGATGGTTCATGAGGAAATGAATGAGATTCGTAAATCAATGGGTGAGTTGACAAAAGTAGTAAAGGAAATCTCGGTCAGATCAAGGACTCAGGAATCTGTAGATTCGCAAATATCCAACAACAATATCCCAAATGAAGTAGGTAACTGGAATAGGACTTGCGTTTTCCCGTCAGAAAATAGATTTAATTTTCAAAACACATCAAATGTATTCGCAAACGGTTTAGAGTTTCCACCACCCATAGGCAATAATGTAAACCATTTAACCAGGGGAAACGGTGCCACAAATGCTGATCCGATAATCGAAAATAGGGGTACACCAGGTAATCGTGTCGCTTCGGAAAATCTAAATAGAGGTTTAGAGAGAATGAGTATACGAGTAGATAAATGGGGCATTGTTTTCAATGGAAATAATACTCACCTAAGTGTAGAAGATTTTATATTTAGAATTGAGCATCTGCAGGCCCATTATGATATAAGCTGGGATGAGATTTTAAGAGACTTTCATCTTTTAGTCATCGGACCAGCTAAAGATTGGTATTGGCTTCTCATTCGCAACCATGGCATAATGAAATGGCCGACACTCAGATGTGAATTGTTAAATCAGTACCGCACAAACACATCAAACTTCGAAATAATGAGGGACCTTGTAGAAAGGAAGCAATTGCCTAATGAATCCCTGGAAGCATTCTTCCACGTTATGTGCAAACTTCGCTCGAGGTTGGTACAACCAATTCCCGAGTATGACATGATAAGAATATTGAAAAGAAATGTCAGAGAAAGTGTTGGAAGGATAATATATCCAATAAGTGTTTCATCCGTCGAGCAACTGAGGATTGAGTGTTTGGAAGCCGAACGTAACTTCCCAAGAAGAGATATCCGAACAAACCCCCCAAACCAACGCCCAATAAGAAGTGTAAATGAGGTCTGTTTTGAAAATATAGACGAAACTGTAACGCAATTAGAGGAACTCTCAGCCTTGAAAGTGAATCAATCGAAACAGCCAATTGTATGTTGGAATTGCCAATCACAAGGACATGGTTTCCGGGACTGCAATTCAACTGAAAGAGCGTTGTTTTGCTATAGGTGTGGAAAACCGAACGTGATTGCTCCTAAATGTCCGGATTGCCAGCAGGGAAACCGATTGAAGGATGTGGTAATGGGAGGGGACCCACGTCCATCCAAAAACCCCTCCGTGGAAAGTTAAATTATACAGCAACCCAAAAACATACAACAAATCTCATCGAGTCATCAAGAATAATGAAGGATATGGCTAAAAAAATGCCAGGAATAAGACATCAGGTACCACTAACGATAAGACAAAACTATTATAATCAGGTTAGAGAACAGATATTTGGATTGGAACATCATAAAAGGCCGATTTCGAATCGCATTAGGAAAGTTAGAGAGCGTTATAAACAGAAACGTTTAACAAAGAGAAAGATAGTAGATTCAATGAATAGAATAGGTAGTAGCAAGGATAACCGAGTTTATGTAGAAGTAGTTTTAGAGGGAAAGATAATATCAGGGCTATTAGACAGTGGGGCATCCGTTAGCATCTTAGGGAAAGACTGTAGGGAAATAGCAGAGGAGTTAGGTTTAAAAATAACACCTATATTCTCGAATGTGAAGACCGCCAGTGGTCTACAACAAAGAATATTAGGGAAAGTAAAGACATCCATGATGTACAAGGGTCTGAAGAATGATATACTTCTATATCTTTGTCCAGATTTGGAACAAACATTATATTTAGGGATAGATTTTTGGCGCTCATTTAATTTAGCTCCAGAAGTTATTGGTGTGGAAGAAGTAGAATTAGGCAAGGTTATAGAAGATTTTGTTGATAGGGAAAATGATTATAGGTTAGGTCCCCACGAATTAGATAGTATACAGAAGCAAAGATTGAATGAGGTAATAGCAATGTTCGACACGTTTGAGGCAAAAGGATTAGGCCTAACAAACGTTGAAAAACATAGAATACAATTAGTAGACGGCGCTGAACCGATCAAGGATAGGTATTATCCGATATCTCCAGCCGTCCAGGAAATAACTTACAAGGAAATAGATAATATGCTAAAATTAAATGTTATAGAACTCAGTGAGAGCCCCTGGAGCAATCGAACCACAATTGTTAAAAAACCTGGAAAGAATAGATTTTGCCTTGATGCGAGGAAATTGAACAGTTTGACTGTAAAGGATGCATATCCTTTACAGAATATTGATGGAATTTTGAGTAGAATCGACGAAACTTATTTTATAAGTAGCGTCGATTTAAAATATGCATTTTGGCAAATTGAATTGGAGCCAGAGAGTAGGCCTTATACAGCCTTCACAGTCGCGGGTAGACCGTTGTATCAGTTCCGTGTAATGCCATTCGGACTGTGCAACGCTGCTCAGCGTTTATGTCGCCTCATGGACAAGGTTATACCGCAGGAGCTAAAGGATAATGTCTTTATATATTTAGACGATTTGTTAATCATTTCGAATGATTTTGAAAAACACTTGCACTTATTAGAAGAAGTAGCAAATTGTCTGAAAAAAGCTATGTTAACTATAGGGCTAGGCAAATCGCAGTTTTGTTTCACTCAACTAAAATATTTAGGATTTATAGTAGGTAATGGTACTTTAAAAACAGATCCAGAAAAAGTAAAGGCTATTAGAGATATAAAAGTACCCAAATCGGTAAGGGAAGTACGTAGTTTTTTGGGAACCGCGGGGTGGTATAGAAGACTTATAAGGAACTTTTCGGTAATAGCTGCTCCCTTAACCGATACCTTGAAAAAATCAAAAAAAATTCGAAATGACACCCGAAGCAATCAAAGCTTTTGAAGATCTAAAAAAATCACTAACGTCAGCTCCTGTTCTTCGACATGCAGATTTTTCCAAAAGGTTCTATATCCAATGTGATGCATGCGACTATGGGATTGGAGCGGTGTTGTACCAGATGGATGACGATAAAAATGAACACCCTATTGCATTTTATTCGCAGAAATTAAATGCATGCCAAAGAAACTATACTGTAACCGAGAAGGAATGTCTAGCGGCGGTGATGGCGGTGAAAAAGTTTCGGCAATTTGTAGAAATGATGCCTTTCACCATTGTAACTGACCACGCAAGTTTGCAATGGTTGATGTCTATGAAGGATCTTACTGGAAGATTGGCAAGGTGGTCACTTCAGTTACAGGCTTTCGACTTTCAAATTCAGCATCGAAAAGGTTCAGAAAACATTGTAGCGGACATGTTGTCAAGGCTACCAAATGTAGATGAAATGAATATAACAGATGTTATTGGTTTTGAAACAACTGAATTTGAAAATGATGAATATCAAGAGCTAATAGCACAAATAAAACAAAATGCTGAGAGTTTGCCGGACTTAAAGGTTGAAAACGGATTAATTTATAAAAGAACAAGTTTTGATCAATATGAAGAAGAGTCACCATGGAAATTATGGATCCCAGCTACAATCACTCAGCCGATAATCGAAAATGCTCATTCAAAATTAACAACAGCTCATGGTGGAGTCACTAAAACTCTGGAAAGATTAAAAAGACATTTCTATTGGCCGAAAATGGCATTACAAGTTAAAAACTTTATAGCAAACTGTCAAATTTGTAAGGAAACAAAACCTAACAATACTAACATGCGACCAGAAATTGGCAAACAAGTAGTGACTGAAAGACCATTTCAAAAATTATATATTGATTTTATGGGAAAGTATCCCCGGTCAAAAAAGGGTAATTGCTATATCTTCATTGTAATTGATCATTTCACCCGATTCACATTTCTGAAGGCGATGAGAGAGGCAACTACTGCTAATGTTATTGATTTCCTTGTTCACGAAATATTTCATAAATTTGGAGTTCCTGAGGTGATACACAGCGACAATGGTTGTCAATTCATAGCTAAAAGCTTTAAGACATTGCTTCAAACATACAAAATACAACATTTAAAAACGGCTGTGTATTCGCCTCAGAGTAACGCGAGTGAACGAGTGAATCAGTCAATATTAGCAGCAATACGTGCATATTTAGACAAAGATCATCGGGATTGGGATCTCTATCTATCAGAGATTGAGTGCGCTCTGAGAACATCAGTTCATTCTGCCACAGGAGTGACACCATTTTTCGCGTTATTTGGGTATCACATGTATACCAATGGTGCAGATTATAAATTAGGCAGAAAACTCAATTCATTGACAGATCATGAAATAATACAGTTGAAGAGACATGAAAAATTACAAATTATTAGGGAGAAAATGTGTCAAAATATGAACAGGGCTTATGAACGTAGCGCAGAGAGATATAATAGAGGAGCACGAATTACAAAGTTTGTTCCAGGACAGGAGGTATATCGTAGGAATACAATATTAAGTAATTTTAGCAAGAACATTAATTCAAAATTTTGTAAAAAGTTTTTAAAGTGCAGAATAGTCAAGCCTATTGGAAACAATATGTATGAGATAGAGACATTGCAGGGTAAACCGCTAGGAACTTATCATTCCAAAGATATCAAGGCATAAGAGAATGATTTGAAAATGTGCAATATAAAAGTATGCATAACTAGCTAAAGGCTTCTGAATGTTTATTTATATGACGCGATTACTCTTAAAACGAAAATCTGTGATACTTCTGTGATATATATGTTACTTTACCTTGACCATAGTAGATCTGCTGTGTAACAACTATTGGCATAATAGTGATTGTCTGATGTGTAGTCCAGTTTTTTTTCTAGTATTATCGATATGTGTTTGTTGAAATATAGGTTAATTTCCAGGTTTTAGGCTGAAAATAAGAAAAAAATTTAAACAAAGTAATAATTCTTTTGCTACCAATGTATGTTTGACTTCCCGTAATAGGATGAACAATAAGTATCTCTAAATCTTTCATAATGAAAGTATTTATATAGAGATATTGTCCCAATTTTGGAGAGAATCTCCTAGACATCGAAGGTTGTAGAGGCGTTTCCATGGCAATGTTGATTCTGAAAATGTAAGAGTAGAAATGATTTTTATATTAATGTTAGTTTAGGAAATGATCATGAGAACATTATAATTGATATATATATAATAGCTTCAAATGTAGAGAAGCATTCGGTATATTTTGCATTGTAAATGGTGCTACCATTGGTCGGGGACCAATGAAATGAATGATGTAGAATCTCCAGCAAGTATGGGAAGCCACTATCTATCTTCTTCAGGAAAATATGAATAGTCGGCGGTTTTTTCTTCTCCAATACATGGGATACAGATTCCGAAACGTATAGGTCAAATCCTAGTTTACGTGAAAAGATAGTAGTGCAATAGTGTTTGATCTGTGATATAATTAGGGTAATCAAGTGCAATATTAGGTTTAGAAAACGGTAATTTATTTTGATAATTTTAATTTATATTTACTTGTGTTGTTTTCGTCCTAATATTGACAATTATTATGACTAGTTTTGTATCACAAATATGGACATTACTGTGCAATATATAGGAATAAGAATGCAATCATTTAGATACCTGTACATGAACACATATCGAATAATTGCAGTTTTTTTTAATGTTTCAATATGGGCCTAATTAAGACAATTAGGGATTTGATGTACCTCCAGTTAGTAAACAAAGTAGTTATTACCTCGATTGGATCAGCTAAAGTGCCCGGCCCGTGAGACTTCAGGGTGTGGGAGTTCCCCGCGTTGGACGTCAGATATGCAACCAACCGCACACCGCTTCCTCTGGCTATCGCCAGCGGTATCGGAGTTTTGTTGCGGGTTGAATTTGCCTCATGAATGTGGTCGTTGAATGGTTTGTTTGGGGGGTGGGATTGTTTTTCGTAATATGTGTTCACTGAAAGAATTAATTTCATGGTGAAATGAATAAAATTAGACTCCAGACTTGGGTAAACTTACCATTTTTCCTGAAGTGGTGTAAATATTGTTGGGGCAAATAATTTTAAAAAAATATGGAAAAAGTTAATTGGTTGTTTGGATTTGTGTTGTTTAGTTTGTTCAGTTGTCTTGTTCTTGTTTCTGGTTTGTCAAATAAATGTGCAGACTGGAAGTATTGTTGTGGGATGAAAATGTAGTGTTGTATTTTTTTAATAAGATGAGGAGTTGCCAGACTATGTCTTAAGAGTTGTTGGTAGGGCAGATTTAAGAGAAAATTTTCCGTTTTCTAGCAAACACGAAGTGCAAATGCAATAGGTTTCAAGGTCTAAGGAGAGCGTACGTTGACCCTTCCGCTGTATGTTAACCACCGGTATCGTTTTTTTTTTGTGTAGGTTTTGTTTGTGTTATTTTTGTGTTAATGTTATCCACCGGTAATTGTTTTTTTTTACATAATTATACTTGTGTAAGTTTATGTACTTAGACTTTTAGTAAAGGCCTAACGCAAAATAAAATAATATTTAAAAATCAAATAATTACTGGCACTCAGTGGAGTTAGCTGAAGTTTTATATAAATGTAAAATTTTAAATATTATTAAAACTCTGCAAAATTTAAAGTATAATTATAATTAAATAAAATAAAATAATATTATAGAAAGCGTTATTGAAAATTCAATGTAAGTTGTTATTTGAATGAAAGAGTGTGTGAAGTTTTGGTGTTTATGGTTAATTTTTGTGTGTTAGAAATTCCCTGGTACACGGAAGATTGTGGAAAACACCAAACGTCAGCGAGGACTAGTGGCTGAAGATTTTAATCACCAGATATCAGCAAGGTCTAGTGGCTGAAGATTTTAAATTACGATCTAAAAAAAATAAAAAGGTAACGAATATATAAAGTCTAGTGGGCAGAAGTGGCATCCCGAAATAAGAGTAAGGGAAATTAGTAGCTTTTTATTGGAAATTGTCTGCAAACAATAGTAGAAAAGCTCCTGTTAATAAGTGGCATACAAAAATTCCGAAAGCTGTTTTTAAAAGCTTCCTACTAAGACTCCGAAAGTTCCTTGTGAAAAGTAATATACTGATAACTCCGAAAATTGTCTAGGGTGTTATCCAATGCATAAACCTAAATAAATTCTGGTGTGAGCTTTTAGGTATCACCCCAGTAGGAAATTTTCACCATCTAATATCGTAAAACTGTTTTCCGTGTCAGGGTAGTTATAAGATAAAAAACCAAATAATAAAAGAGTTAATAGGGTAGATTAAGATAGGTTAAGGTCCTAATTTGTTATCGTGTTTATTTTTTTTGTGTTTTGAGTGTAAAAGGGTTTGTACTAATAGGTAAAATAAGTTTTTCTGCGTCAAGCATAGTTAATGCTAATGTTAATATCTGATCCCTCAGAGAGCTCTTTTAGGGTAGATAGAATTCGGTAATAAGTTCGGCTTAGTTAGTGTGAGAAGGCATTTCCAGTATTAGTCCAATCCTTTGGTTAATAGTGTTGTGTTCTTATCTATGTGTGTATTGTCTAAATAATTAATGTTATTAGTGTTAAGTTTTAATCATATTTATTTTAATGTTATTTGTAGTTATTTTTAAGATTTTAAATTGAGAAAAGTTAAAAACCTTTGTTTTATTAATGCCAGTTTTAAATATGGATAGATATAGTCTAATTTTAAGTTATTTGTGTGAATAAATGTTCAAATATTATAAGTGATGATGGAAAATATTGAGTGAATTTATTAATTTTGGGGATTGTTGATCTAGGTAAGGCGGAAAGAGATGGGTGACGGGGTCCGTAAGGAAAGATGTGTTGGAGACTATGCGGCCATGGTAGGGTAAGGGCGATTGGAGGTGTACATCTATCTCCCTATTTATATGTGTTCCAAAATAATTTGTTTGTTTGTTAGTTGTTGGTTGTGATACTCGGAATAATTTTGTACGTAACTCAGTTATATCAGGGTTGAGAACTACTCCCCGAGAAGAAGCCGCAGAAGTTAGTAGGGCCGGTTTAGGTTGACGACCGACACTGAGAACGTAACAATTTTTGAAGTTTTAAATTTAAAAAATCAAAAGTACGTAAGATGTACGTAAAGAAATTGACTATCCCTCGCAATAATAGGTCTTTTCGCGTACTTTCCAGTAACTTAATGATAGAGAGTACTTTTTAATTTATTCTCAATCAAAAAATATCCAAAAAAGTACGCGAAAGCCATTTTTAAAAAAAATTTGCAAGTTTTTGTTTATAAACAAAGATTTTGCTGAAATCTCAATCGCTAACAAAACACTAAAAACAAATAATTGAAACTTTGATTTCTTTCCTAAGGTGGAAGTACACAACACGCGTTGAGGCGGCAACGCGTTTTACGCTTTTCAAACTTATCGCGGTTTACAAGCTGCAAGTTATACACCACGCGTCATTTTGATCTTTCTTTTAATGTTTTTTAAGACTATTACTGTTTTAAAAATCAAAATTTTAAATTTTTGTTTATTTTTTAATATTTTTCTTTCATTGTTGGTGAAATTTATTTCATTTATATTTTTTCTTATTCTATACACAACTCGCTTTGTACGCGGCAACGCGTTATAGGCTTCTGTCAAAAAAAGTTGAAATAGTGTGTTTTCATTTAACAAGTTACACACTGTAGTTTGTAACGCGTCTGTCGCGAAAAGTTCAGCAACTTTCAACTTTTGGCGCGTCGGCAGCTGATCAGGGTTGTATTTTGTTTTGTGTAGAATAAAAATAAACTAAAATTAAATAAATTTCATCAACAATGAAAGAAAAAATGACTATCGTTCGGAATAATACATATTTATTACGACATCAGCTTCTCAAGTGTTGAGACATGTTGTCAGTGATGATAGAAGAGGGAAATCATAACTTAATTGTATAACAAATGTACAAACAGTGTTGGGTAACATGATTTGACAAAGATAACATAAAAAATATTTCCTAAGTTATTGCAGTGTACTAAAAAAATTCTATTTAGCTGGACAAATTAAATTTTAGCTTGAAACTGGACAAGCATCAAAAAAGCTGGACAATCCAGGCAAGTCAAGCCAGGCTGGCAACCCTAATCACCACTGATGGTGGTGGAGGGTATAAAAAAGTCAGAGTGCGATATTCGGCTATGCCGAATCTTAAATACCCTCCACATGTAAGCTACTTTTTATGAATACCCTTATAAATATTACTAGATACGTATTTAATAAATTGTGAAAGTTTAAATTGTGCTTCCGTGATGAGGGTGCTATCATTTATAAATCATATATACCTTTTTTGGAGATATGGCCAATTATTGGCCAATCCGAACAAAATTTCACAGAATGATTTATCGATAAAAAAACACACTGTGTCGGATTTTATCCGTATATATTTATAATTGAATGAAATGTATTGCAAAAAGTGAGTTATGGCAATGGGCCTTATATGAGAACTAAGACCAATTATGCATTCCACAACCATCAGTGGTGATAGAGGGTATATATAAGTTTGTCGTTCCGTGTGTAACACCAAGAAATATTCATCTAAGACCCTACAAAGTATATATATTCTGGGTCCTTATCAAATTCTGAGTCGATTTAGCTATGTCCGTCTGACTGTCTGTGTTAAACACGCTCACATTAAAACTAAGCAAAGGAAATCAACCAAATTCACCCAAAATATTATTTATTATCCTAAGCAGCTTGGTATTGAAAATCAGCAAAATCGGTTCACAGCGCAAAACGTTATGAGTGAAAATTTCAGACTACCTCGAAAAAAATTACGGTTTTTTCAACATTCTTTTGAAGTTTTCTCAGAAATTACCAAAAATATTTCGATGAATTTTGTCACATATTATTTTTTTAGGCCAGTGATCAATTATGTTCAAGATCTTTACAATCGATCGAATATTTCCCATATCCCCCATACAAAGGTATATATTCCCTGAAATTAGTTTATCGTTTATAACTCCTTCAAATACATCGCTATCAACACAACAACATAATATTTTGTACATGCAAATATATCTCAGTCGGTCCACAATTGGTCATAGCTCCCATATAATGTCCACTTCCAAAAATCACCTAAACGTACATATTTCATTGATGAATAAAGCTATTGTGATAAAATTCGAGTTAAATATCTTTTGTGTACATACAAATCAATCTACCAAATTTTTTACGGATTGGTCCATTATTGGTCATAGCTCCCATATAAGGCCCACTTCCGAAAATCATTTAAAAGCTCATATTTCATTGTCAACTAAAGCTATTTTGAAAAACTCGACACAAATATGTTTAGTCTAAATATGAATCAATCTACGAAATTTTTTCCGGATAGGCCCATAATTGGTCATAGCTCTTATATAAAGTCCACTTCCGAAAATCACTTAAACTAATATATTTCATTGAATTATAAAGCTATCGGAATTAAATTCGACACAAATATTTTTTGTATAAATATGAATCATTCTACAAATTTGTTTACGGATCGGTCCATTATTGGTCATAGTTCCCATATAAGGCCCACTTCCGAAAATCACATAAATGCATATATTTCATTGTCAAAGAAAGCTATCGGGATACAATTCGACACAAGTATTTGCTGTATACATACAAATCATTCTACAATTTTTTTTACGGATCGGTCCATTATTCGTCATAGCTCCCATATAAGGCCTACTTCCGAAAATCACTTAAAACACATATTTCATTGTCAACTAAAGCTATCGTGATAAAATTCGACATAAATGTATTTTGTCTAAATATGAATAATACTACAAAATTTTTTCCGGATAGGCCGATAATTGGTCATAGCTCCCATATAAGGTCCACTTCCGAAAATCACTTAAACGCATATATTTCATTGAATTCTAAAGCTATTGGGATAAAATTCGACAAAGATATGTTTTGTGTACGACGAATAGAGCTTTTAAGTTCATAATTATGTTTAATATATTCGTATCTCGACAGAAAGCTGCAAAACCAAGTTCTATACTAGCCTTGATGACTCCCATGAATTTTATAATTATAGGGTCTCATTTTAATATAGCCCCTATAGAAAGCCCCCTTCGTAAATATCCACATTTTATTCAACAATAAACGGCTTAAGTATATCTGAGGCAAAGTACCATTCAACTAAATGCCCTATTATGAAAACTTAATCACATTTTATTTTTGTAACAGGTGTAGGGTATTATATGATCGGCCTCGCCCGACTATAATTTCTTACATGTTTTAAAATATCTTTATTTCTTAATTGGATATTTGCATTTAAGCGATTTTCGGAAGTGGTCCTTATTTGGGAGCTGTGACTAATTATGAACCGATCCGGAAAACATTTCGCAGGGTGTTTCATATCTACTTTAAACACATTAATGACTAATATTATACCGATATCTTCATTCAGTTATGAAATATGTGCGTTTACGTGGTTATCGGAAATGGGCCTTATATGGGATCTATGCCCAATTATGGACAGATCCAAAATATATTTTGCAGAGTGATATATGTATACACAATACATATTTATGTTGAATATTATTTCAATATCTTTATTTCTAAATTAGTTATGGGCATTTAAGTAATTTTCTGAAGTTGAAGCCTTACATGGGAGCTGTGACCAATTATCGGCCGAGCCGGAAAAAATTTCGCAGGCTGTTTTATATCTACTTTAAACACATTCATGATGAATTTTATAGCGATATCTTCATTCAGTTATGTAATATCTGCGATTACGTGAAATGGGCCTTATATGGGAGCTATGCCCAATTATATTTTGAAAAGTGATATATGTATACACAAAACATATTTATGTTGAATATTATTCCAATATCTTTATTTCTTAATTAGTTATTTGTATTTAAGTATTTTTTGAAGGTGGTCCATATATGGGAGCTGTGACCAATAATTGACCTATACAGATCTACGTTAGTAATATGATTTCTGTTCTTATGTTCTTATATGTGCAAAATTTCGTGGTGATACAGATATTTTTGCCGAAGTTATTAACGATAAATCTATTTCCGAGAATATGTACCTTTGTATTGCTATGAGCAATCTTAAATCGATTGTTTAGAGTTTGAACATTTTTGATTTTTTGGGTAAAGAAAATAACGTGTGACAAAATTCATTCCATTATCTTTAGTAGTTTCTGAGAAAACTACTCAAGAATTAGGAAAAAAAACTGAATTTTTTTAGAGGTAGTCTGAAATTTATACTCATAACTTTTTACGTTGTGGACCGATTTGGCTGATTTTCAATACCAAACTGCTTAGAACAATAGTGAATATTTTTAGTGAATTTGTCTGATTTATTTTGCTTAGTTTTAATATGAGAGTGTTTGAGGCAGACAGACGGACACAGCTAAATCGACTCAGAATTTGTTGGGTCTCAGATGAATATTTCTTAGTGTTACACACGGAATGACAAACTTATATATACCCTCTATCATCACTGATGGTGGTGGAGGGTATAACAAGCAAGTCGCATTAGATCAGGGATGTATTTTTATGTAAACACATACAAAAGAAGTGAAACAGCTGTTTCCATCTTACTTTGTTATTGTTTTCGTGTAAACACAAAAAATATAAAGTATACGACTTTTATTCTAGTTTTTGTCATACGGATGGAATTTAATTTTACTTTTTCATTAGACTTGTCGTACGTAAAATGTGATCGTCTGAAGGGCCCTTAACTGAAGTCAGTCAACGGTGTCATCACTACTACTACTTTTTATTAAAACCCATTTAACTATCTAATTTTTAGATAACTTGCCAAAATTTTTGTTTCCGTATTGAGGGTACTAACATTTATGCATATGTCAAACTAATTTTAATTAGGTCGAGAAAAATGTGTATTAATAGGCCAGTTTGAAAACATTCCAATATCATGATTTATCTGTACACAGAACATACTCATTTTGAATTTTATCCGGATATAATAATTTAATTGCGAATTAAGTGGTATTAAGTGATTTTCAGAAGTATACCTTATATGGGAGCTAAGACAACCTATGGACCGATCCGGAAAAAAATCCGTAGAATGATTTATATATACAAAATACACATTTATGTCGAATTTTATCTCCATAACTGTGATTGTCAATGTGCATTTGAGTAATTTTCGGAAGTGGTCTTTATATGGGAGTTGTGACTAATTATCGACCGATAAGGAAAAAATTTCGTATAATGATTTATATGCCAAAAAAATTCAAGTCGAGTTTTACTACAATAGATTCATTAATTAATGAAATATGTGCGTTTAGGTGATTTTCGGAAGTGGACTTTATATGTATAGGAGCTATGACCTTACACAAAACATATTTGTGTCGAATTTTATCAAGATATCTTTATTTAATATTGAAATATGTGCGTTTAAGTGATTTTTTTGAAGTGGACCTTATATAGGAGCTATTACCATATATGGACCAATCCGGAAAAAATTTGATAGAATGATTTATATGCTCAGAAAACATATTCAAGTCGTACTTTATCCCGATAGCTCTTTTATTCAAAGAAATATATGCGTTTAACTGATTTTCGTAAGTGGACACTCTATGGGAACCTATCCGGAAAAAAATTCGTAGAGTGATTCATATAAAGACAAAACATATTTGTGTCGAATTTTATCAACATAACTTTATTTGACAATGAAATATGTGCTTTTAAGTGATTTTCGGAGGTGGGCCTTAAATATATTGCAGCTATGACCAATAATGGACAGATCCGTAAAAAATTTTGTGTGATTTTCGGAAGTGGACCTTATATGGGAGCTATGACCAATTATGGGTCTATCCGGAAAAAATTTCGTAAAGTGACTCATATAAACACAAAACATATTTATGTCGAATTTTATCACGATAGCTTTATTTGACAATGAAATATGTATACATATGTATATTAGACCGACTCACTCTGTATGGAAAACAAAAACGTGTTTTTGTTATCTCTCTCAAAATTTACCTTGCTCTGTTTTATGACGATTTCCAAATTATTTTAAGTCTAGCAATAACCGTTCCTGAGCTGGACCGAATAAAAAAAGGTATTTTGGAATTATTTTTTTTTAATTTTTGTTTTGAAACAAAATGGATTATAGTTGGAAAGGGTTTTTAAAGCCGCGTCCAATGATATATTAATCATAAATAACCGTCTGTCCATAATTGTCATATTCCAAAATATTTAAAATTGTTAGGTTTTTCACTAATAAAAAATTTTGCGCACCACTAGACTCAGCTTCAAAAAACCTTTCAAATGATACCACATATTGTATATTTTGTTTAAGAAATACTGTAAAATTTAAAAACAAGTTACAGTGCTATATTCGGATGTGCCGAATCTTAAATACCCTCCACCAGCAAGCTACTTTTTATTAAAACCCATTTAACTATCTAATATTTAGATAACTTGACAAAACTATAGTTTCCGTAGTGAGGGTACTAACATTTATGCATATGTGGAACTAATTTTCATAAAATTTTATATTAATAGGCCAATTGCAAATATTTTAACATAATGATATATCTATACACAAACATACTCATGTCGAATTTTATCTGGATATAATCATTTAATAATGAATTAAGTGGTATTAAGTGATTTTCAGAAGTAAAATTCCGTATAACGATTTATATATACAAAATACACATTTATGTCGAATTTTATCCCGATGACTTTGATTGGCAAGGTGCGTTTAAGTAATTTTCAGAAATGATCCTTATATGGGAGTTGTGACCAATTATGGACCGATCAAGAAAAAATTTCGTATAATGATTTATATGAAAAAAAAAGAAATTCAAGTCGAATATTACTCCAATAGATTTATTAATTAATAAAATATGTGCGTTCAGGTGATTTTCGGAAGTGGACTTTATATGTATAGGAGCTATGACCCTTACACAAAACATATTTGTGTCGAATTTTATCAAGATTGCCTTATTTGACAATGAAATATGTGCTTTTAAGTGATTTTCGGAAGTGGGCCTTATATGGGAGCTATGACCAATTATGGGCCTATCCGGAAAAATTTAGTAGAGTAATTCATATTTAGACAAAATATATTTATGTCGAATTTTATCACGATAGCTTTATTTGACAATGACATATGTGTTTTTAAGAGATTTTCGGAAGTGGGCCTTATATGGGAGCTCTGACCAATAATGGACCGATCGGTGAAAAAATTTGTAGAATGATTTGTATGTATACAAAACATACTTGTGTGGAATTGTAGCACGATAGCTTTATAATTAAATGAAATATATTAGTTTAAGTGATTTTCGGAAGTGGACTTTATATAGGACTTATAACCAATTACGGGCCTCTCCAGAAAAATTTCGTAGAGTGATTCATATGCATGTACACAAAACATATTTGTGTCGAATTTTATCAAGATAGCTTCATTTGACAATGAAATATGTGAGTTTAAATGATTTTCGGAAGAAGTCTTTATATGGGAGCTATGACCAATAATGGACCGATCCGGGGAAAATTGGTATTATGATTTATATGTACACAAAACTTTATACCGATAGCTTTATTTATCAATGAAACATATGCGTTTAATTGATTTGCGGAAGTGGACCTTATATGGGAGCTACGACTAATAATGGACCGATTCGAAAAGAAATTTTGTAGAATGATTTGTAAGTACACAAAACATATTCAGCTCAAATTTTATCACAAAAACTTTATTTATCAATGAATTATGTCTGTTTTGGTAATTTTTGGAGGTAGACCTTATATGGGAACTATAACCAATTGTGGACCGACTTAGATCTACGTTGGTAGTATGATTTCTATTCATATTATATTTGTATGTACAAAATTTTATGTTGATACCGATATATTTGAGGGAGTTATTAACAGTAAACTAATTTCCTGGAATATACACCTTTGTGTGGGGGCTATGGGAAATATTGGATCAATTGTTATGAGTTTCAACATACTTGATCCCTGGTACAAAAAAATAGTGTGTGACAAAATTCATCGAAATATCTTTGGTAGTTTCTGAGAAAACTTCTTAAGAATTGGGAAAAAACTAGTCTGAAATTTTTATTCATAACATTTTACGTCGTGAACCGATTTTACTGATTTTCAATACCAAACTGTACCGGATAATAAAGAATGTTTTGGGTGAGTTTCGTGAATATTTATTGTTTCGTTTTAACGTGAGCGTGTTTTACACAGACAGACAGACGGACGGACAGACGGACATAGCTAAATGGACTCAGAATTTCATAAGGATGAAGAATATATATACTTTGTTGGGTGTCAGGTGAATATTTCTTGGTGTTACACACGGAATGATAAAGTTATATATACCCTCTATCACCACTGATGGTGGTGGAGGGTATCAAAATAACTATAAATAACTAAAACGAGCTCACGAACGGCCATCGGTAGACTGGAAACATTGTGGGAACCATTATAAAACATAACAAAGATTATTTGAAGCTGGAAAAATATTGAATTTAACATGAAAAATCGTGTCCCCCATTCGATATTTTCTTGAAAATTGTCCAGCTCACGAATGGACAACACTTAACCGAAAAAATTTTGGGTAACATCAGATTACATATTTTGAGGGCGTAACTCAAGCACCATTTTTTGTGACTCGGTCTAAGTATATTTTTGGACTTACCAATTGTGAATCAATCGATCCTCTGTGCTGTGGTCATTGTGTAGCAGCTTCCTTAATATTTTTGCATTCAGAATATATTTGGTTTATATGAAATTTTACACAAGCAGACTATGTTGCACAGTGGTATAGGAAAAAAAAAAGAGGGAAATAATTCGGTAACTTCTAAACGGTTAATCCGATTTTAATGAAATTTGGTGTGCACAAAGAGGAGGTGTTGTCGAGTTTAGGTTTTGAATTTGGACCTTATAGGCCAACCAGGGGCCCGGCGGGGGGTCATCAAATTAGGACACCTCGGCTATGTTAAATTTTTAAAACGATCCTATTTCTTCATTTGAGTTCCGATTTAAAAAAAATTTCGTATATAGAATCTCCTCATCGAGCACTATAAAAAATGTTTTCATAGCAGTAAATTATCTCTTATAGTTTAGGAGATATTCGCATTTGAATATTAAAATTTTAAATTTTTTACCGTCCTTACTTTAGTTTTTTTTGATAATAGCAGGTCCAAATATTCCCGATTTTCGCCATTTTTTTTTATTCGCTTAACAACAAGTTTATATATCAAGCAGTGAAAGAATTATGTAAAAATCATGACTGAGTCCAAAGTTATAGGCATTTTAATTTAAAAAATTAAAAAAAGGCGATTTTTTGTCATTTTTTTGGGAAAAAAGTATCTTTTTCTTTTTAAGTTATCTAAAAAGTTTCTAAGAAGATGTATATAGAATTTATACTTTTTGGAAAGCTGACTTTACATAAAATACGATAAATGAAACAAAACCTAAAAATTTTTGATACCGAGGGGACCAGGTCCATCCAAAAAAACCCTATTTTTTATGGAAAATTAAATTTTGAGCAAAAATTCTCAAATCGCATAGTCGATATCAAATTATAGTGACCTGTTTTATATGACCCAATATGTTCTTAATCATTTTGTAACGGGTTTCGATAACCCCGCCCCTGGTATGGATATAATAGGCAAAAAACTAAAAAATCCCATTTTTGGGATTTTTTAAAACTTTTTTGGGAATTCCGGGATTTCTAATAAGAAAATTCGAAATTTTGATTTAATTTTGGATTTTAAGTAAAAAAATCTACCTAACTGTAAAATTTCATCAAAAAATATTCATAAATAAAATTTTTATTGCAATTAGAAAAATTTGTATCTTCGCAAAAACTGAATAAAAAACATTTTTTAATTTTTTTTTAAAAAAAGTATTCCGCGAATTTTTTAATTTTCAAAAATTATATACAGTTTTGAAAAATAGACAAAATTACCTTTCCATTGATATATAACATGCCTACCTAATGTTTTTTAAGTGACAAATTAATTAGGGAAAACTCAACATCTTTTAGAAAATTTGCCTAGCACTATTATTTTCATCCATAAGGTTAACTCTTAAATTTGTTACATATATGGATGAAAATAATAGTGCTAGGTAAATTTTCTAAAAGATGTTGAGTTTTCCCTAATTAATTTGTCACTTAAAAAACATTAGGTAGGCATGTTATATATCAATGGAAAGGTAATTTTGTCTATTTTTCAAAACTGTATATAATTTTTGAAAATTAAAAAATTCGCGGAATACTTTTTTTAAAAAAAATTAAAAAATGTTTTTTATTCAGTTTTTGCGAAGATACAAATTTTTCAAATTGCAATAAAAATTTTATTTATGAATATCTTTTGATGAAATTTTACAGTTAGGTAGATTTTTTTACTCAAAATCCAAAATTAAATAAAAATTTCGAATTTTCTTATTAGAAATCCCGGAATTCCCAAAAAAGTTTTAAAAAATCCCAAAAATGGGATTTTTTTGGTTTTTTGCCTATTATATCCATACCAGGGGCGGGGTTATCGAAACCCGTTACAAAATGATTAAGAACTTATTGGGTCATATAAAACAGGTCACTATAATTTGATATCGACTATGCGATTTGAGAATTTTTGCTCAAAATTTAATTTTCCATAAAAAATAGGGTTTTTTTGGATGGACCTGGTCCCCTCGGTATCAAAAATTTTTAGGTTTTGTTTCATTTATCGTATTTTATGTAAAGTCAGCTTTCCAAAAAGTATAAATTCTATATACATCTTCTTAGAAACTTTTTAGATAACTTAAAAAGAAAAAGATACTTTTTTCCCAAAAAAATGACAAAAAATCGCCTTTTTTTAATTTTTTAAATTTAAATGCCTATAACTTTGGACTCAGTCATGATTTTTACATAATTCTTTCACTGCTTGGTATATAAACTTGTTGTTAAGCAAATAAACAAAAATGGCGAAAATCGGAAATATTTGGACCTGCTATTATCAAAAAAACTAAAGTAAGGACGGTAAAAATTTTAAAATTTTAATATTCAAATGCGAATATCTCCTAAACTATAAGAGATAATTTACTGCTACGACGACATTTTTTATAGTGCTCGATGAGGAGATTCTATATACGAAATTTTTTTTAAATCGGAACTCAAATGAAGAAATAGGATCGTTTTAAAAATTTAACATAGCCGAGGTGTCCTAATTTGAGGACCCCCCGCCGGGCCCCTGGTTGGCCTATAAGGTCCAAATTCAAAACCTAAACTCGACAACACCTCCTCTTTGTGCATACCAAATTTCATTAAAATCGGATTAACCGTTTAGAAGTTACCGAATTATTTCCCTCTTTTTTTTTTCCTATACCACTGTGGCTATGGTCAATAATGGACCGATCCGGGAAAAAAGTGGTAGAATGACTTATATGTACATAGAATATATTCAAGTCGAATTTTATCCTTATAGTTTTAGAATTTAGTGAAATATCTGCGTTTAAGTGATTTTCGGAAGTGGACTTTATATGGGAGCTATGACCAATTATGAGTCTATCCGGAAAAAATTTCGTAGAGTGACTTATATAAAGACAAAACATATTTGTGTCCAATTTTATCAAGATTGCTTTATTTGACAATGAAATATGTGCTTTTAAGTGATTTTCGGAAGTGGGCCTTATATGGGAGCTATGGCCAATAATGCACCGATCCGTCAAAAAATTGGTAAAATGATTTTAATATACACAAAACATATTCTTGTCGAATTTTATCACAATAGCTTTAGAATTCAATGAAATATATGCGTTTAAGTGATTTTTTTTATGGGCCTATCGGGAAAAATTTAGTAGAGTAATTCATATTTAGACAAAATATATTTATGTCGAATTTTATCACGATAGCTTTATTTGACAATGAAATATTTGTTTTTAAGAGATTTTCGGAAGTGGGCCTTATATGGGAGCTCTGACCAATAATGGACCGATCGGTAAAAAAAATTTGTAGAATGATTTGTATGTATACAAAACATATTTGTGTCGAATTTTATCCCGATAGCTTATAATTCAATGAAATATATCCGTTTAAGTGATTTTCGGAAGTGGACCTTATATGGGAGCTATGACCAAATATGGACCGATTCGGAAAAAATTTCGTAGAGTGATTTATACATACACAAAATGTATTCATGTTAAATTTTTTCTTGATAGCTTTATTTATCAGTGAAATATGCGCGTTTGAGTGATTTTCGAAAGAACGCCTTATATGGGAGCTATGACCAATTGTGGACCGATACTAATCTACGTTGGTAGTATGATTTTTGTTGATATTTTATTTATATGTGCAAAATTTTGAGTTGATACCAATATATTTGAGGAAGTTATTAACGATAAATCCATTTCCGGAAATATGTGCCTTTGTATGGGGGCTACGGGAAATTTTGGATCGATTGTTTTGATTTTCAAAATAATTGATCCCTGGGTAAAAAAAAATAATGTGTGACAAAATTCATCGAATTATCTTTTGTAGTTTCTGAGAAAACGACTTAAGAATTACGAAAAAACGTAATTTTTTTTCGATTTAGTCTGAAACTTTTATTCATAACATTTTACGTCGTGAACCGATTTTGCTGATTTTCAATACCAAACTGCTTAGGATAATAACAAATATTTTTTGGTGAATTTGGTTTATTTCTCTTGCTTAGTTTTAACGTGAGCGTGTTTTAAGCAGACAGACAGACGGACATAGCTAAATCGACTCAGAAGGATCAAGAATATATATACTTTGTTGGGTCTCAGATGAATATTTTTAGGTTACACATGGTATATATATATATTATATATCACCACTGATGGTGGTGGAGGGTATAATGCAACGTTGTGTATTTATAATTAAATAAAATTTAATTATTAAAAAAATCAGCAATTGTAAAATTATAGTGAATATAATAGTTAAATATTGTTTTCCAAAGGCGTATCATAATAATAAAGGCAAATTGAAAGTGTTCCTAACTGATCAATCATCATCATCATCGTTAATACTTAGATTGTCTTAGCTCCCATATAAGGTATACTTCTGAAAATCACTTAATTCGTAATCAAATGATTACATCCGGATAAAATTCAAAATGAGTATGTTCTGTGTACAGATAAATCAATATATTAAAATGTTTTCAAATGGCCTATTAATATACATACATATATCCTGACATAATTAAAATTAGTTTGACATATGCATAAATGTTAGTACCCGCAATACGGAAACAAACATTTTGCCAAGTTATCTAAAAATTAGATAGTTAAATAAAATAAAAAGTAGCTTGCTGGTGGAGGGTATTTAAGATTCGGCATAGCCGAATATAGCACTCTGACTTGTTTCAACATTCTTTTGAAGTTTTCTCAGAAACTACCAAAGATATTTCGATGAATTTTGTCACACGTTATTTTTTTAGGCCAGTGATCAATTATGTTTAAGATCTTTACAATCGATCAAATATTTCCCATAGCCCCCATACAAAGGTATATATTCCCGGAAATTAGTTTACCGTTAATAACTCCCTCAAATATATCGGTATCAACACAAAATTTTGTACATGCAAATACAATATGAACAGAAATCATACAGTCAACGTAGATCTCAGTCGGCCCACAATTGGTCATAGCTCCCATATAAGGTCCACTTCCGAAAATCACCTAAACGTACATATTTCATTGATGAATAAAGCTATTGTGATAAAATTCGAGTTAAATATGTTTTGTGTACATACAAATCAATCTACCAAATTTTTTACGGATCGGTCCATTATTGGTCATAGCTCCCATATAAGGCCCACTTCCGAATATCATTTAAAAGCTCATATTTCATTGTCAAATAAAGTTATCTTGAAAAATTCGACACAAATATGTTTAGTCTAAATATGAATCACTCTACGAATTTTTTGCCGGATAGGCCCATAATTGGTCATAGCTCCTATATAAAGTCCACTTCCGAAAATCACATAAACTAATATATTTCATTGTCAAATAAAACTCTAGTGATAAAATTCGACATAAATAGGTTTTGTCTTTATATGAGTCAGTTTACGAAATTTTTTCCAGATAGGCCCATAATTGGTCATAGCTCCCATATAAGGTCCACTTCCGAAAATCATTTAATCGCATATACATTCGTTTCTGCAAAAGATCTTGATTCCTGCTGAAAATTGCCAGAATCGCTCCGTAATTTCATATACCTTCCATACAAAAGTACATATTCCCGGAAAATTAGTTTTTATACCCTACACCACTTTAGTGGGGAGGGTATATTGGATTTTTATACCCTACACCACTTTAGTGGGGAGGGTATATTGGATTTGTGCTGATGTTTGTAACATACACAAATATTCGTCCTAGACCCACCCTAAAGTATACCAATCGGCTTAGAATCGTTTTCTGAGTCGATTAAGCTATGTCCGTCCGTCTGGCTGGCAGGCTGGCTGTCCATGTAAACCTTGTGCGCAAGGTACAGGTCGCAATTTTCAAGATAATTGGATGAAATTTGGCACGCACGTTTTATTTTTACCCAAGGACGAAGCCTATTGAAAATGGTTAAAATCGGTCCATTATTTCACCTAGCCCCCATAGAACAGAACCCACGAAAAGGGCTTCTGAGCTCATAATTATGTTAAATATACAGATATATCAATAAAATACGGCACACCTAAGTTTTATAGAAGTCTCGAGACCTTGCCAAATTTCATAAAGATCGGGCCCCATTTGACCCTAGCTCCCATACAAAGTCCTCTTCAGAAAATTACTTGAATGTCCAAAATTAACTTATAAACACAAATATCGTGAAATTCAGCACAATAAAATATTATGTAAATATAAATATATTCACAAAATTTTATCGGGCTTGGTCCATATATGCCCCTAGCCCCCATATAAAGCCTCTTTCAGAAAATAAGATTTTCATCCATAAATTGCTTAAATGTATCGGAACAAGGGAATATTGAAGATAAATGCTTTATTATGAAAAATAAATCACATTTAATATTCATAACTGGTGTAGGGTATCATATGGTCGGCCACGCCCGACTATACTTTCTGACTTGTTTGTTAATAACTTCCGTCAGAATGCTGATATATTAACAAAATTTTACAACTTAAAATCTTATGTCAATAGAATTCATTGAGAGAAAAAATTTTCTGGATGGGTCCATAATTGGACATAGCTCTCATACAAGGTCCCTTCCGAAAATCACTTAAACGCGCATAACTCATTACTAACTTAAGATATACATATAAAATTTGGAATAAGTATTGCTCATATACTCAGAAATATTACTGTGAAAGTCTTTTCCGATCGGTCCATAATTGGTCATAGCTCCCATACAGGGTCCCCTCCCGAAAATCACTTAAACACACATAACTCAATACTAAATTAAGATATCCATATAAAATTTGGTACAAGTGTTGATCACATATACAGATATATTACTATGAAATTGTTTTTGCGATCGGTCCATAATTGGTCATAGCTAACATAAAAAGTACCTTCCTGAAAATCACTTAAACGCGCATAACTCACTACTAAATTAAGATATCCATATCAAATTTGCAACAAGTATTGCTCATGTGCACAGAAATATTACTGTGAAATAGCTCCCATGCACTTAAACGCATATAACTCATTACAAAATATTGATATACATACATTTAGCACAAATATTGCTCTTATATATAAATTACACTATAAAACTGTTTTACGATCGGTCCATATTTGGTCATAGCTCTCATACTAGGTCCCCTCCAGAAAATCACTTAAATGCACAATATTCATTACTAAATAATGATATAGATACAGTATTTTGAAATTTTGTCTTTATATACATAATTGGTCATAGCTCCCATACTCATTACCAAATAAAGCTATTGATACAAAATTTGGCACAAATATTAGTTTGGTATACAAAAATTCTATTTTAAGATTTTTTCACGATCGGTCCATAACATGGGTGCGGTTGGTCCTATGTAAGGTTCCCTTCAGAAAATCACTTAAACACACATTACTTATTACTAAATTACGATACAGATACAAAATTTGACTGAAATATAGCTTTTATATACAAAAATTTTGCTTAAATAATTTTTTACGATCGGTATATAATTGGTCATATCTCCCATACTAGGTCCTGCCCCTAAAAGCACTTTAACCGTATTTAACTAGTTGCATTATCAATTTGTGTAGAACAAAATTATATATATGTATTTTGAAAATCCTTAAATCTTTCACACACATGCATACATGCACATAATTAAATATCGTTAAAGCATATTTTAGGGCGCTATAAAAATATAAATGGAAATGTAATGTTCAATAAATTTTGGAATTGTAACAGATTTAAGCTGTTTAAATCTTGAGGTTTTTCTATTTAAGACATGAGAAAACTTATTTCTACAAATATTTGATCAATTAAAAAAGTATTAATATAAAAGTAGCTGGTGGAGGGCATTTAAGATTCGGTTCAGCCGAATATAGCACTCTAACTTGTTTTCTTTACCTTTAGCACTTTCTAGCATTTTTTTCAAAACAATCTAGCACTTTTTCGCAATTAGGATTTGGCAACACTGATCACTTGACTCGAAATTCCTCATATATATAGGATGTTTTCAACATTTTCTGTTTAGTGGTTATGATATGATGTCTTTGACTAGCGATTAGGGTGATTGACTCGGTTTTTCAACCGGTTTTTTCTGCTTTACCAGTGTCGGTTTTTTCTAAATGTTGATATTTCAAATATCGAATAACCCCGTTTTTTACTTTTTAAAAACCGGTTTCGAATACTTTTATTCGCTTTGTATTCAAAGATTAAATTAAATTTTGAAGTATAAATTTTAAAAATATTCAAGTCGAGGAACTAGAGTATATTTTTATACCCTCCACCACCATCAGTGGTTATAGAGGGTCATTCCGTGTGTAACACCAAGAAATATTCATCTGACACCCAACAAAGTATATATATTCTTGATCCTTATGAAATTCTGAGTCGATTTAGCTATGTCCGTCTGGCTGTCTGTGTAAAACATGCTCACGTTAAAACGAAGCAATAGAAATTCACGAAATACACCCAAAACATTCTTTATTATCCGGTACAGTTTGGTATTGAAAATCAGTATAATCGGTTCACGCCGTAAAAAGTTATGAGTAAAAATTTCAGACTACCTCGAAAAAAAAAGCTTTTTCCAATTCTTAAGTGAGTAAAAATTTCAGACTACCTCGAAAAAAAACTAACTAACTAACTAAGTAGATTTCTCAGAAACTACTATAGATATTTCGATGAATTTTGTCACACATTATTTTCTTGTGTCAGAGATCAAGTATGTTCAAACTCATAACAATTGATCCAATATTTCCTATAGCTCCCATACAAAGGTAATTTTGTACATACAAATATAATATGAATAGAAATCATACTACCAACGTAGATCTCAGTCGATCCACAATTGGTCATAGCTCCCATATAAGGTCCATCTCCAAAAACCACCTAAACGGACATATTTCATTGATAAATAAAGCTTTTGAGATAAAATTCGAGCTGAAGATGTTTTGTGTACATACCAATCATTCTACCGAATTTCTTTTCGGATCGGTCCATTATTAGTCGTAGCTCCCATATAAGATCCACTTCCGAAAATCACTTAAACGCACATATTTCATTGTCAAATAAAGATATCTTGATAAAATTCGACACAAATATGTTTCGTCTATCATAATTGGTCATAGCTCCTATATAAGGTCCACTTCCGAAAATCACTTAAACGCATATGTTTCATTGATAAATAAAGCTATCGGTATATAGTTCAACCTGAATATGTTTTTTGTATATATAAATCATAATACCAATTTTTCCCCGGATCGGTCTATTATCATAGCTCCCATATAAGGACCTCTTCCGAAAATCATTTAAACTCACATATTTCAATGTCAAATAAAGCTATCTTGATAAAATTCGACACAAATAAGTTTTGTGTACATACATATGAATCATTCTACGAAATTTTTCTGGAGAGGCCCGTAAATGGTCATAGCTCCTATATAAAGTCCACTTCCGAAAATCCCTTAAACGCACATATTTTGTTAATTAATAAATCTATTGGAGTAATATTCGACTTGAATTTCTTTTTTTGCATATAAATCATTATACGAAATTTTTTATTGATCGGTCCATAATTGGTCACAACTCCCATATAAGGATCATTTCTGAAAATTACTTAAACGCACATTGACAATCAAAGTCATCTGGATAAAATTCGACATAAATGTGTATTTTGTATATATAAATCGTTATACGGAATTTTACTTCTGAAAATCATTTAACACCACTTAATTCATTATTAAATGATTATATCCAGATAAAATTCGACATGAGTATGTTTGTGTATAGATAAAATGTTTACAACTGGCCTATTAATATAAAATTTTATGAACCTAATCAAAATTAGTTCCACATATGCATAAATGTTAGTACCCTCACTACGGAAACAAAAATTTTGTCAAGTTATCTAAATATTAGATAGTTAAATGGGTTTTAATAAAAAGTAGCTTGCTAGTGGAGGGTATTTAAGATTCGGCACAGCCGAATATAGCACTCTAACTTGTTTTTTGTTATTTTCTTATGTAGATTAGGGATGCAACTATTGACATTTTTGGCAAATATGCAAGTTGACATAGCATAGTCTAATATAGCATTAAAAACTATGAGAAACTACGCTATTTTTTTTTCGCGGTTGTTAAAAAAATTCACGCACCAAATGTGTGTCCGTCTGTGTTTTAAAATCAGTTTTTTGAAGGCTTAATATATTCTCGGAATTCAAACCTTAGATAACTCAATTAGATATTCTTTTAAGAATTAGCTCTTTAAAAGCAGTACAATCGGTCCATAAGAATCGAAGTCAACAAATCAATTTTTATGGACTTTTTAATTAAGCTAGCCAATAGGCTAGGTTTAATATTGAAATAAATTAAAAACAAGTAAGAGTGCTATATTCGGCTGAGCCGAATATTATACACCCTCCACCAGCATATTAATACTTTTTTAATTGATCAAATATTTGTAGAAATAACATTTCTCATGTCTTAAATAGAAAAACTCTAAGATTTAAACAGCTTAAATCTGTTACAATTGCAAGATTTATTGAACATTACAAACGCCATTTCCTTTTATATTTTTAAAGCGCCCTAAGATATGCTTTAGCGAAATTTAATAATTTGTGTGAAAGATTTATGGGGATATGACCAATTATGGACCGATCGTAAAAAATCTTTAAGTAACATTTCTGTATATAGAAGCTATAGCTCAGTCAAATTTTGTATCTATATTGTAATTTAGTAATAAGTAATGTGTATTTAAGAGATTTTCGGAAGGGAACCTTGTGTCTTAAAATAAAAACTAATATTTGTGCAAAATTTTGTATCAATAGCTTTATTTGGTAATGAGTAATGTGCGTTTAAGGGATTTTCGTAAGAGGACCTTGTATGGGAGCTATGAGCAATTATGGGGCGATTCACAGTAACATTTCTGTATATGAGAGCAATACTTGTACCAAATTTTATCTTAATTTAGTAATGAGTTATGTGCGTTTAAGTGATTTTCGGAGGAAAACTTGTATGGGAGCTATGACCAATTGGAAAAAAATTTCACGGTAATATTGCTGTATACAAGAGCAATACTTATATGGATATCTTGATTTAGTAATGATTTATGCGCGTTTAAGCGATTTTCTGGAAGGGACCTTGTATGGGAGCTATGACCAATTAAGGACCGATCGGACAAAAATTTCACAGTAACATTTCCATATATAAGATCAATACCTGTACCAAATTATATATGGATATCTTCATTAAGTAATGAGTTATGCGCGTTTAAGTGATTTTCGGGAGGGATCTTGTATGGGAGCTATGACCAATAATAGACCGATCGGAAAAAAATTCCACAGTAACATTTCTGGATATAAGATCAATACTTGTACCAAATTATATATGGATATCTTCATTAAGTAATGAGTTATGCGCGTTTAAGTGATTTTCGGGAGAGGACGTTGTATGGGAGCTATGTCGAATTATGGACCGATCTAGAAATTTTTTTCCCTATATGAATTCTATTGACATAGAATTTTAATTTGTAAAATTTTGTGAAGATATCAACATTCTGAGAGAAGTTATTAACAATAAACTAATTTTCCGGGAATATGTACTTAGGTATGGGAGGTATAAGAAATTGTGGACCGAATCCGGCAAGTTTCAACAGGAATAAAGTTGTAAAGTAAAAACAAATGTATGATGATTTTTATGGATAGTTTTAGTGAAAATTACATCAGAAGGTGTAAATAATGATTATTTTTTTTTTGGAGTTATTTTAAATTTTGATTCAATACCAAATTGCCTAGGACAATAGGGAATATTCTGGCCAAATTTCAATAATTTATTTCACTTCGTTTTTACGTGAGCGTGTTTTACACAGACAGACAGATGGACGGCAAAGTTATATATACTCTCTATCACCACTGATGGTGGTGGAGGGTACAAAATAAGTAAGATTGCTATATTCGGCTGTGCCAAATCTTATATACCCACCATCAAATCATGTGTCTTAAATTTCAGGTGAATTTCGGAAAGTGGACCTTTGGACCAATCCTCCAAAGATTTTACAAAGATTTTTGTTTCAATAAAACTTGTTATGTCGAATATCAATGCTTTCTAAGCCTTATATGAAGGCTTTAATCCAATATGGACCGATGCTCATAAAATTTGACAAAAAGATTTTGGATCCCATAAAACATATTTTATCACTATACTGGCATTTTTAAGTTATGGCCGTTAATGTCATTCTATGATAGGAGTCGGAGGTCAATTACGGACCGATCCTCAAAAAATTTGACAGTTAGAATTATGTTCCTACAAAACTTGTTTATGTCGAATTTCATAGCTTTACTATAATTTTGAAGTTGTTTATGTCGAATTTCGTTGCTATTCTTTAATGTGAAGTTATTGTTATGACCGTTAAAGCCATTTTATGAGGGGAACCTTATATCGCGTAGAATCAATTATGGACCGATCATCTTTATATTTAGCAGAGAGATTTTAGTTTATACAAAACATATTTATGTAAATTTCGTTGATATGCATTTTGAAACAAAAGAGATATTTGTTCCCCGAAAACTTACGTCGAATTTCGTTGCTTTACTATCATTTTGATGAGCGTTATAGACAATTTATGAGGGGACCTTATATCGGGGGTAGGGTCAATTATGAACTGATCCTCATAAAATTTGGCAGAGAGATTTTAGTTCCTCTAAAATTTGTTTATGTTGACTTTCGTTGATTTACTGAAATTTTGAAGCAAGTTATTAGCTTTCACATAATTTTCTGAGAGGAACCTTATATGGGGGTAGGGTCAATTATGGACCGATCTCCATAAAATTTAGGAGAGTGATTTTAGTTCTCCTAAAACTTGTTTATGTTGAATTTCATTGCATTGCTATCATTTTGAAGCAAGTTATGAGCATTATAGTCGTTTTCTGAGAGTGACCTTATATAAGGGGAGGGTCAATTATGAACCGATTCTTATAAAATTTGGTAGGGAGATTTTGGTTCAAAAAAACTTTTTTATGTGGAATTTGATTGACATATTGATGTTTTTAAACCAGCTACTGTTTTTTATCGTTTTTTTCAACAGACAGATGGACATGGCTAGATCTTCTTAGAATTTAATAAGGACCCAGAATATATATAATTTTGTATGTCTATGACAAATATTTCGATGTGTTACAAACGAAATGATTAAAACAATATACCCCCATCTTTTTGATGGTGGGTATAAAAAATGTAAAATAGTAAATTAACGTAAAAATCAAAAAAGCCCTGAGATAAGGCAGTGGCGAGTCGTGATGTGACAAAAGTATACTTTTCGGTAAAAATTCCTGTATATAGATATTTAAATTTCATATAAAAAAAAAAAATAAAAATTTTGTTTATAGTAGAAATTGGGGTTGGTGCGTGATGTTTTTAATTCCAAATGACCGAAAAAAATATTTTTATTACTTATACAACATTGGCCATCTCGTGGTGGTATGCCAAATTAATTATATCCCTAATGTAGATACATATGCAGGCGCGGATCCAGCCCAAGCGTTTTAGGGGGGGGTGGACTTTTTTTTCGCTCGGTATATATTTTGGTAGTGACGAGTTTACTTGATTTTGATGACTATACGCAATTTTTGATATGAAAGTAGTTAAAATAAACCGAGACATTTCAAAAATTCTCGATTTTTTTAATTTTTATGAAAATTTGTACACACACTCATTGTGTAAATACTAAATTTAAGGTATTCCAAAATTTCCAAATTCATTACAGTTTAGATTTTATCGGGGATCAAAGTTTATATTTTTAAGATTTTTTTCAAGAAGCATAATATTTAAATTTATGTTATATTGTTGATATAATGATGAAGGAAGAGGTAATATTAAAAAAATTCCGAACAAAAAAGTAGGATTTTGAACATGACCCTCTCCGATTTCGGTGAAATTCGGTTAACATATTCTTCATGTAAATACGGAATTTAAAGTTCTCCAAAATTTTTAAATTCGTTACGGTTCATATTTTATCGAGGTTCAAAGTTCATATTTTTTAGAATTTTTATCAACAAGCATTAAATTTGACATCGTATATTTTCTAAACTATTTATCCGATTCTAAATGTTTTAGTCCGATTCATTTAAAATGAAAAACTAATTTTCTGAACGAGGCTTTATAGGGGGGCTAGGGGCATATATGGACCAAGCCCGATAAAATTTTGTAAATATATTTATATTTACATAATATTTTATTGTGCTGAATTTCATAGTGATATAATGGATTGATTTCAATTGGCTTCGTCCTTAGGCCGAAAAAAGAGTGTGTGCCAAATTTCATCCAATTATCTTGAAAATTGCGACCTGCACCTTGCGCACAAAGTCTACATGGACAGCCAGCCAGACAGACGGACATAGCTTAATCGACTCAGAAAATGTTCAAAGTTCACATTTGGTATACTTTAAGGTGGGTATAGGACGAATATTTTTGTATGTTACAAACCTCAGCACAAATAGAACAAACCTCAGCACAAATAGAACAAACCTCAGCACAAATAGTTTAGAAAATATAAGATGTCAAATTTAATGCTTGTTAAAAAAAGCTTAAAAAATATGAAATTTGAATATTAATAAAATCTAAACCGTGAAGAATTTGGTAATTTTGGAGAACTTCGTATTTATAGAAAGAAAGAGTGTACCAAGTTTCATCAAAATCAGAAAGGGTAAGGTACAAACCCTGTTAGACAATTTTTGAAATGCCCCAAAGATATATAATAACGTCATTAATTTAGAAAATATACCATGTCAAAATTAAAGATTTGAAAATTTTGGAGAACTTTAAATTTCTTCTTCTTTTGTACCGAATTTCACTGAAATCGGAGAGGGTCATGTTGAAAATCTCAGTTTTTCCATTTTTTTAAATTACCCAACAGACAATATAAATTTATTTGTTGTAGACAACAGTTTTACAAAATTTATTTCAAATGGTCTTTAGCGACTGAGCTTTTTACAATTTTTAATTTATGAAGCTTTGCGTTTAAATTTTGTAACTGATTTTTCAAAGTTTTTACATAAAATTAAGGAAATTTACAAAAACTTCCTTTCAAATCAGGGGATAAATAGTGAATGACTGTTTAAGTCCACATGCATGCAGATCCCTATGTAAGTGTCTGTTAAATTTAAAAATTGCAATGAGTTTCATATTTATTTGGTCATACGCAAATGTATTTAAGGCAATTTTGTGGACATTGTATGTATAATCCACGATATATACGTTGGTGGTGCGGATAGAAACCATAATTTATTCAAAATTTTAACTTGAATTATAAAAGGTAAATGTATTCACAAAATGTTTTATTTAATTAAATTTTTTATAAATAAAACAATACAATTTAATTTTGTAGTATTTTTATTTGGAACCAAGTAGGAGGATTGTAATGGAGTAAAATTACCAATTATGAGGACTTTTTGTGAACATTAGAACTAGTAATTAAGTGGTTCTAAGGCACCCAATTGGGTTCAATTGTACTAGTATAAGTCTAGAATTAGTAATTTTTGAAACACACTCAATGTTAATTTGAGCATTAAGATGGTACAGGAAAGTTTACAGTTGGGAACTAGTACTGGTTGTTTTTGTATTAGTAAAATATTAGTTTGGTACTAGTTCATTTCCTGTAGGGATATTATTTATTTAAATTTCAGAAAATTACTGTTGAAATTTTTCATTTATTTTGAAACAAAACAGTTTGAAATTAGGACAATTTTAAATGAAAAAGCAGGAAATAATAATTTAATTTCGAATATAAGGCAAAAATTTTGTTAAAAATGGTATCTTCGAATTTTAGTAAAGAAAATCGACATCTTTTATTTTCTCCAGACAAACATTGAAACAAACTAAATTATTTTTTTTTTTTCTTTCTGTTGAAAACTCGTAATGGTTTTGTCCGATTTTCACTTAATTTCATCGAAAGTTTTGTATTTAGTATTCTACAAAAGTTCAAAATATAATGGCAGATAAAAGTCTACGGTTTTGCATATGTTTCTGACAAATTATTAAATCTTGCTGCAGTTTTCAATACTTTTTATTTTTCAAAAGTATTAACTTTTTGAAAAAGCAAACTTTTCGATATTTCCTTTTCCTTTTTCCTATTTTCGTTTTTCAATTTCCTTTTTATTATAACATACAAAAATATTCGTCCTATACCCACCTTAAAGTATACCAACCGGCTTAGAATCGTTTTCTGAGTCGATTAAGCTATGTCCGTCTGTCCGTCCGTCTGGCTGGCTGGCTGTCCATGTAAACTTTGTGCGCAAGGTACAGGTCGCAATTTTCAAGATAATTGGATGAAATTTGGCACACACTCTTTCTTTGGCCTAAAGCCTGTTGAAAATGGTTAAAATCGGTCCATTATTTCACCTAGCCCTCATACAACTGAACCCCCCGAAAAGGGCTTCTGAGCTCATAATTATGTTAAATATACCTGTATATTGATAAAAAATAGCACAACTAAGTTTTATACAAGTCTTGATGACCTTGCCTAATTTCATAGAGATCGGGGCTCATTTGACCCTAGCTCCTATACAAAGTCCCCTTCAGAAAATTACTCGAATGTCCAAAATTAACTTATAAACACAAATATCGCGATGAAATTCAGCACAATAAAATATTATGTAAATATAAATATATTTACAAAATTTTATCGGGCTTGGTCCATATATGCCCCAGCCCCCCTATAAAGCCTCGTTCAGAAAATTAGTTTTTCATCCATAAATTGCTTAAATGTATCGGAACAAGGTAATAGAAGATAAATGCTTTATTATGAAAAATAAATCACATTTAATATTCATAACTGGTGTAGGGTATCATATGGTCGGTCACGCCATATACTTTCTTACTTGTTTTTTTCTTTATTTTCTTTTTCTTTTCCTACTTTTAGAATTTGTATTAGAAATTTTCGTTTTGGGGGGGGGGGTTAAATTTCCCTTTTCTCCCCTCTCCGTGGATCCGCGCCTGCATATGTATGTAAGTGCGTTGCTTAGAGCCGGTCGACCCACTTGTGATCAGGTTCTGTAAGTGCTACAAACAATTTTGTATAACCAGTTATAAATATTAGACAAATTTGTCTAATGTTTGTTAGTAAGCTAAACTTTGTAAATACTAATTGAAGAACGCAACAAAATGTGCGTAATATAAATAAACTAAAACAGCAAATAATTAATTATTGCATGATAATATTAATGTGTACGTTATAAATGCTAACAATCGTATATGATCTTTTGTAGCACCAAAGACGAAGCAGCTTATATAAAAGCTTAAAGAATTTAAAAATTAACAAGTAAGAGTGTTATATTCGGCCATGCCGAATCTTATATACCCACCATCAAATCATTATTATAAATAAACTTTGATATTATCGATCAATGTTGAATCATGTGTCGATATTAATATGAACATCAGGGAAATATTTGGAAGAGGGCCTTTAATAAGGTCTTAAGCATGCACCGTGCTCTTCCGAATTATAAATATACGCCCATCCCCGTACAAGTCAATTATGGATCGATACTTCTAAAATTTAGAAAAATTTTTGTACATACAAATATTGTTTATGTCGCATTTTTGAGCCAATAACGAGCTTTAAAGTCATTTTATAATGGGGACCTTAGTAGGGGCATAGGGTAGGGGCTCATACAAAACTTGTTTATGTGAAACTTCATCGCTGTAGTCGTATTTGAGAGTCAGTAATCATAAAATTTAAGAAAATGATTTTAGTTCTTATAAAACTTTTTTATGTCGAATTTTATTGTTATATATATGCTTCTTATAGTCAGATATGGGCATTTTCTGAAGGAGAGCTTATATGCGGGATAGGGTCAATTATGGACCGATTCTTATAAATTCTACGAAGAGATTTATGTTCCCATAAAACATATTTTGTGCCAAATGTCACCGCTATTGATGGTTCTCTTAGCCAATTATGGGCGATAAAGTCATTTTCTGAAGGGGACTTTGTATGAGGGGTAGGGTCAATTATGGGCCTATCATTATAAAATTTTACATAGAGTTTTACATGTTTGTGCCGAATTTCACCGTTATTGATGCAAGGTATGAGCGATAAAGTAATTTTCTGAAGGGGGCCTTATAAGGAGGCTAGGCGAAATCGTGGACCGATATTACCCATTTTCAATACCAAACAAACTGCATCGACTAGAAATATCTATGCAAAATTTCAGCTCGCTAGCTACTTCCATTTGGACTCTATCGTGTTTTCAACAGACAGACAGACGGACGGACATGGCTAGATCGTCTTAGAATCTAATAAGGATCCAGAATATATATACTTTTATGGGCCTTAGATGAATATTTCAATGTGTTACAAACGGAATGACAAAAACAATATACCCCCCATCTCTTTTGATGGTGGGTATAAAAAACGGGTAAATATTTGAAATCTTTAGGTGCTAACAAACACGACAATTGCCTTTGGAACGCTACAAAATATCTTAAAAGACCTAAGCAACGTAATATCCCGATAAGAGATTTAGGTAATAGCTGGTGTAGATCAAACCAAAGTAAAGCCGAAGCATTTTGTCGGCACTTGGAAAATATATTTAAGCCTAATCCTCAAATGAACACTAATAATGATGCTAAAATACTGGAATTTTTAGATGCTCCATGCCAAATGAGTCTTCCTATAAATCATTTTAGTCCGAATGAAGTCAAACTGGAAATAACAAAACTTGGAAATAATAAGACTCCAGGTTATGACAAAATTGATGCCAAATTAATCAAACTTTTATCTAAAAGAAGTGTTATATTTTTAACTCTGTTAAATAATTCCATATTACGTTTACATCATTTCCCAACTCAGTGGAAATTTGCTGAAATCATTATGATTCTGAAACCTAACAAAAATTAAAACGATATCTTATCATATAGGCCAATAAGTCTGATATCAACCTTTTCAAAAATATTTGAAAGATTGATTTTGCATAGACTAAAACCAGTTTTGGAACAACATAATATCATTCCTGACCACAAATTTGGTTTTCGTAGCAAGCATGGTACTCCAGAGCAGTGTCATAGAATTATAAATGTCATAACCGATGCTTTTGAAACGAAAAAATATTGGTCTGCGGTATTCTTAGATGTTCAGCAAGCTTTTGATAAAGTTTGGCATCCAGGTCTATTATTCAAATTAAAATCTTTACTACAACACCATTTTATTTAGTTCTAAAATCGTATTTAAATGAGCGATATTTTTATGTTAATAATAAAGAAGAATTTTCAAATATTAAACCGATACAAGCTGGAGTTCCTCAGGGTAGTGTTTTAGGCAAGGTTGGCAACCGTTTCGAAACGGTGATAAGGTAGCGGTATCGGCATTTTGAGTTATTTAGGTATTGGTATTTTAGCGTTATCGGTATTTTGGCTTATTTCGGTATAGGTATTTTAGCGTTATCGGTATTTTGACTAATTTAGGTATTGATATTTTAGCGTTATCGGTATTTTGGTTTATTTCGGTATTGATATTTTAGCGTTATCGGTAGTGTACAAAAAATATATTTTAGCGGTAATTTCAGTATGATTTAAATAACTAACAAGTATGAAAGTATAGTCGGGCATGGCCGACTATATTGTACCCTACATCATGGGTATATTTTAAAAATTATTTATTTTTCATAAAAAAAATATTATGTTGAATTTTACCTTAATTCCGATGTATTAAAGCAATTTATTGATGAAAAACAAAATTTTTAAAAGAAGCTTTTTATGGGAGTTAGGTTTAAATATGGGCAGATACTCAACAAATTGGGAAGAGGGATGTTAGTTATGCAGAATTTCATCACTAATGGTTACAAGTCAATTTTTGGACGTTTAAGATATTTTTTAAAGGGGGGTTGTATGGGGGCGGCCGATCATTATAAAAATTGGCATAGTCGTTTATGCCTCTATACATTTTTGGTGAGATAGTAGTATATTTGACATAGTTATGAGTTAAAAACCCCAAACCGGTAGGTGGTGGGGGTAGTTGAATTAATGGACTTTGAACTTTGTCACTGGTATCTTCATGCCTAGGAAGCAGGGTTCAGTATACGTAGAAATTTTTATCTTTCTTGTGAAAAGACAGATTTTAACATTGAGGCCTCTCGGTTGAGCCCAGCTCAAGGCCGTATTCAGAGCCTCCACAGCTCTTTTACATAAGTTATTTGGATCCTTTCCATTTAAAAGTATTACGACATCATCTGCATAGCAGTTTTAAGTCCTTTATCAGTTAGGGTCCTTAGGAGGCTATTAATCGTGATAACCCAGAGTAAAAGTGACAAAATGCCACCCAGTAGTATACCGCGAAATACCTTTTTCCTGATAGTTATATCGTACATATCGCAGCTTATCCATCTGTTCCTTGGATGTAGTTCATCCAGTTAGATCGGTATACTTTAAAGTGGGTGTAGGTCCAATATTTTTATGCGTTACAAACATCAGCACAGATGCAAAGTACTTATTTATCCTAGTCCCCATACAACCAGAACTTCCGATTTGGGATTTTTAACTCGAAACTACGTCAAATATACTACTATCTCTCCAAAAATTGGCACAATTAAGTTTTATATAGGAACAAAAGCAATCTCGATTCGGCTATGCCGAATCTTAAATATCCTTCACCAGCAAGCTACTTTTTATTAAAACCCATTTAACTATCTAATTTTTACATAACTTCTCAAAATTTTTGTTTCCGTAGTGAGGGTACTAATATTTATGCATATGTGGAACTAATTTCGATTAGGTTCATAAAATTTTATATTAAAAGGCCAGTTGCAAACATTTTAATATAATGATTTATCTATACAAAACATACTCATGTCGAATTTTATCTGGATATAATCATTTAGTAATGAATTAAGTGGTATTAAGTGATTTTCAGAAGTAAAATTCCGTATAACGATTTATATATACAAAATACACATTTATGTCGAATTTGATCCCGGTGACTTTGATTGTCAATGTGCGTTTAAGTAATTTTCGGAAATGATCTTTATATGGGAGTTGTGACCAATTATGGACCTATCAAGAAAAAATTTCGTATAATGATGTATATGCAAACAAAAAATTCAAGTCGAATATTACTCCAATAGATTTATTAATGAATTATTAATGAAAGTGGACCTTATATAGGAGCTATGACCAATTACGGTCCTCTCCAGAAAAATTTCGTAGAGTGATTCATATGTATGTACACAAAACTTATTTGTGTCGAATTTTATCAAGATAGCTTTATTTGACAATGGAATATTTGAGTTTAAATGATTTTCGGAAGAGGGCCTTATATGGGAGCTAGTATGATTTCTATTCATATTATAGTTTTATGTACAAAATTTTGTGTTGATACCGATATTTTTGAGGGAGTTATTAACGATAAACTAATTTCCGGGAGTATACACCTTTGTATGGGGGCTATGGGAAATATTGGATCAATTGAACACACTTGATCCCTGGCACAAAAAAGTAATGTGCGACAAAATTCATCGAAATATCTGTGGTAGTTTCTGAGAAAACTACTTCAGAATTGGGAAAAAGAACGTTATTTTTTTCGATGTAGTCTGAAATTTTTACTCATAACTTTTTACATCGTGAACCGATTTTACTGATTTTCAATACCAAACTGTACCGGATAATAAAGAACGTGTTGGGTGAATTTTCGTGCTTAATTTTAACGTGCGCGTGTTTTACACAGACAAACAGACAGACCGACGGACAGACGACTCAGAATTTCATAAGGATCAAGAATATATATACTTTGTTGGGACAAAGTTATATATACCCTCTATCACCACTGATGGTGGTGGAGGATATAAAGATATCTTAAACGTCCAAATATTGATTTATAACCATTAGTATCGCGATTAAACTCAGCAATTCAGAAATACATCCCTCCTTTTTTGATGGTGGGTATAAAAAGAAGGTTGCCATTGTTTGAGGAAGAAATGAAAAATCGCCAGTGATATTAACAATATTAATAAAGTGAATATTTACTTACTTTGGAAATTTTATTTCTTTTTAATAAGATATCGGTATTGGTATTTTAGCGTTATCGGTAATTTAGCTTATTTCGGTATTGGTATTTTAGCGTTATCGGTATTTTAGCTTATTTCGGTATTGATATTTTAGGGTTATCGGTATTTTGGCTTATTTCGATATGGGTATATTAGCGGTAACGGTAGTTGTGCTGAAAAGGTATTTTAGCGGTAACGATAGCTTAGCGATAACGGTTGCCAACCTTGGTTTTAGGCCATTCACTCTATTCAATATATACTTGTGATATGCCCTATTCACAAAATATTACAGTTGCGACTTATGCAGACGATACTGCGCTAATGGCTTCTGCGGATTGTCCAATAGATGCTTCAACATCGTTACAAAGGCAATTAAATATACTTCAGCAATGGATGCAAAAGTATAAAGTATATATAAAAATTAAAATAAACACAACGAAGTTTTCTCACATTACTTTTACTCTTAGAAGAGAATCTTGCCCACCTGTTGCATTTAATGGAATGCAAATACTAATTGTAAATAGTGTTAAATATCTAGGATTATACTTAGATAGGCGTCTTACTTGGAAAGAACACATAAAAACTAAAAGAAAATTCCTAAATATCAAAACAAAAAAGATGTATTGGCCTAGGCCCGAGATCTGAACTAAGTTTAAATAACAAGCTTATTTTATACAAAGCTATTCTTAAACCCGTGTGGACATATGGAATACGGCTATGGGAAACAGGTAAAAATGACATAATGATCTCAAAATACCTTTAGTCAAAGACACTATAACAGAATTCAGTACTAGATATATTGAAAGACTGAGTAATCATACTAACCCATTAGCCATTAGACGGAAGAAGTACGAAGACTTAAAAAATTGCATATTTTAGATTTGCCTTTTAGATAGAAACATTATGTAAATATTACAAATAAAATCTAATCTATTTTGATACTATTTAAATAATTATAAATATGTATGTATGTGTACATAACACTGAACATAAACAAGTTACAGTGCTATATTCGGCTCTGCCGAATCTTAAATACCCTCCACCTTAAACTGGTTTCATAAATAATCAAATTTTATGGATTGATTTAAATTTACCTTAATATTTTAGACTTACTTTCATTACGCCTTACAATATGCAATTAAAAACAAGTAAGAAAGTATAGTCGGGCTTGGCCGACTATATGATATCCTACACCAGCTATTAATATTTAATGTGATTTATTTTTATACCACCATCAAAAAAGATGGGGGTATATTGTTTATGTCATTTCGTTTGTAACACATCGAAATATTTATCATAAAAGTATATATTCTGGATCCTTATTAAATTCTAAGACAATCTAGCTATGTCCGTCCGTCTGTCTATCTGTCTGTCGGTTTAAAACACGATAGAGTCCAAATGGAAGTAGCTACCGGGCTGAAATTTTGCACAGACATTTTATATTGATGCAGTTTGTTTGGTATTGAAATTGGCCAATATCGGTCCACGAATTCGCCTAGCCCACCTTCACAAAATGACTTTAACGCTCATAACTGACTAAAAGAAGCATCCAAAGCGATGAAATTCGACATGGAACCTAAATCGCTCTGTAAAATTTTATAAGGATCGGTCCATAATTGACCCTACCTCCCATATAAGGTCCCCTTCAAAAAAAGACTTTAACGCTCATAACTGCCTTAAAGAAGTATCTATAGCGATGGTATTCGACATGAGCATATTTTATAGGAACCTTAATATGATTGAAAAATTTTATAAGGATCGGTTAATAATTGACCCTATCCCCCAATAAGGTCCCTTTCAGAAAATGAACTTAACGCTCATAACTGACTAAAAGAAGCGGCTATAGCGATGAAATTCGACATTAACATATTTGATAGCAACCTTAACACCTTCGTAAAATTTTATAAGGATCGGTCCATAATTGACCCTACCCTCCATATAAGGTGCCCTTCAGAAAATGACTTTAACACTCGAAACTGTCTAAAAGAAGCATCTATAGCGACGAAATTCGACATGAAAATATTTTATAGGAACCTTAATATCATTGTACAATGATATATGATATAACGTACCCTTCAGAAAAAGACTTTAACGCTCATAACTGTCTTAAAGAAGCATAGCGATGAAATTCGACATGAACATATTTTATAGGAACCTTAATATTATTGTAAACTTTTTATAAGGATCGGTTCATAATTGACCCTATCCCCCATATAAGGTCCCCTTAAGAAAATGACTTTAACGCTCATAACTGTCTAAAAGAATCATTTATGGCGATGTAGTTCGACATGAACATATTTTACAGGAACCTAAATCGTTTTGTAAAATTTTATAAGGATCGGTTCATAATTGATCCTACCCCCATATGGCCCCTTCAGAAAATGGCTTTGACGCTCATTACTGCATAAACTAAAATCGTTCTAGAATATTTGACGAGGATCGGTCCATAATTGACCAAAAAAAGCAATTTATTGACGAAAAACTTATTTTCTAAAAGAGGCTTTATATGGGGGATAGGAGCAAATGTGGACCGACCCCGATAAAAAGGGCTGGATAGATTTGTATTTATATAATATATTTAATATTTGTCTGTGCTAAACTTCATTACAATAACAGTGCTAATAAATGAATTGCGGATATTCAAGTCACTTTCTGAGGGGGGCTTTGTGTGGGGGCTAGGGTCAAATGAAGTCCGATCATTTCGAAATTCGGCAAGGTCATCAAGGCTTGTATAAAACTTAGTTGTGCGAACTTTCATCGAGATACATTTATATTATACATAATTATGAGCTCAAAAGCCCTTTTCGGGGGTTCAGTTGTATGGGGGCTAGGTGAAATAATGGACCGATTTTAACCATTTCAATAGGCTTAGTCCTTGGGTCAAAACAAACACGTATTCCAAATTTCATCGAATTATCTTGAAAATTGCGACCTGTACTTTGTTAAATAGACTCAGAAAGTGATTCTGAGTCGATCGGTATACTTTAAAGTGGGTATAGTACTAATATTTAATGCGTTACAAACATCAGCACAAACGCATAATACCCTTCCCACGATAGTGGTGTAGGGTATAATTATATTAGAATGAAAGAGCTCATCCATAGTAATAGATTGGGGTTTCAATCAAAGTTTTATACCTTTTTGAATTATTTTAGCTTTCGAACAAATTAAAATCGCCATAAAACCGAGTTTTTTGGAATTTTTAAGAGTTTAACATTGATATGTCTTATGTGCCTAATAGAGTATGTGTTAACAAACAAGTTAGAGTGCTATATTCGGCTAAGCCGAATCTTAAATACCCTTCACCAGCTACTTTTATATTAATACTTTTTTAATTGATCAAATATTTGTAGAAATAAGTTTTCTCATGTCTTAAATAGAAAAACCCCAAGATTTAAACAGCTTAAATCTGTTACAATTCCAAAATTTATTGAACATTACATTTTCTTTTATATATTTTTATAGCGCCTTAAAATAGGCTTTAACGATATATAATAATGTAAGCATGTGTGTGAAAGATTTAAGGATTTTCAAAATACATATATATAATTTTGTTCTACACAAATTGATAATGCTACTAGTTAAATACGGTTAAAGTGCTTTTAGGGGCAGGACCTAGTATGGGAGATATGACCAATTATAGACCGATCGTATAAAATCCTTAAAGCTAAATTTCTGTACATAAAAGCTATATTTCAGTCAAATTTTGTATCTATATAGTAATTTAGTAATAAGTAATGTGTGTTCAAGTGATTTTCTGAAGGGAACCTTGCATAAGACCGACCGCACCCATGTTATGGACCGATCTTGAAAAAATCTTGAAATAGAATTTTTGTATACCAAACTAATATTTGTGCCAAATTTTGTATCAATAGCTTTATTTGGTAACGAGTAACGGGCGTTTAAGAGATTTTCGTAAAAGGACCTTGTATGGGAGCTATGACCAATTATGTATATAAAGACAAAATTTCAAAATTCTGTATCTATATCATTATTTAGTAATGAATATTGTGCATTTAAGTGATTTTCTGGAGGGGACCTAGTATGAGAGCTATGACCAAATATGGACCGATCGTAAAACAGTTTTATAGTGTAATTTATGTATATAAGAGCAATATTTATGCTAAATGTATGGATATCAATATTTTGTAATGAGTTATGTGCGTTTAATTGATTTTCGGGAGGGAACCTTGCATGGGAGCTATGACCAAAGATGGACCGATCGGAAAAAAATTTCACAGAAATATTTCTGTGCATATAAGCAATACTTGTACCAAATTTTATATGGATATCTTAATTTAGTAATGAGTTATGCGCGTTTAAGTGATTTTCGGGAAGGGACCTTGTATGGGAGATATGACCAATTATGGACCGATCGGAAAAAAATTTCACAGTAATATTTCTGTATGCGAGAGCAATACATGTACCAGACTTTATATGGAAAGGTCCTCGTATGGGAGCTATGACCAATTATGGACCGATCCGAAAACAATTTCATAGTAATATTTCTGTATGTGAGAGCAATATTTGTACCAAGTTAGAGTGCTATATTCGGCTATGTCGAATCTTAAATACACTCCACCAGCAAGCTACTTTTTATTAAAACCCATTTAACATCTAATTTTTAGATAACTTGACTTCATATAGGAGGTACGACCAATTACGGGCCTCTCCAGAAAAATTCATATGTATGTACACAAAACATATTTGTGTCGAATTTTATCAAGATAGCTTTATTTAACAATGAAATATGTGAGTTTAAATGATTTTCGGAAGAGAGCGTTATATGGGAGCTATGACCAATAATGGACCGATCCGGGGAAAAGTTTTTAGAATGATTTATACGTATACAAAACATATTCAAGTTGACTTTTATATATATACTAGCTATACCCAGTGTGCTTTGCTACCCTAAAAGGAATATGTATAAATAAATACCAGATTTATTATATGTTACATATGAAAGATGTCAAGCAAATTATTGCAAGTTCGCCAGTTTCTATCTATCGCCAATTTCTATCTATCTATAAAAAATTTGAATAATATAAGAGTTTCCAATATGCACGAAATTTTGTATTTAATTCATATATGTTGTGCCAAGCCACCCATTGAAAGTCCGCCCGTTATGCTCTAAATGTTCACATGAATTTCAAAGTTCTCCATGTAAAATTTGAAGATTCTAGCTCTAATAGTTTCTCAGATATACGAATTTTTCTATTTGATTCATGTGGGGGCTTCAAGACCCCCCAGATGAAAGACCGCTTTTTTTTTCCTCCAAAATGTTCAAATCAATATTTAAGTTCTTCGTGCAAAATTTGAAGAATTTAGTTCTATTAGTTTCCCAGATAAACGAATTTTTGTTTTTAATTAATACGGGAGGTGCCGCTCCCCTCATGGGTAGTCCGCCACTTTATTACCCAAAATATTTACATGGATGTTAAAGTTCTTTGTGCAAAATTTTAAGAAATTAGTTCTATTAGTTTCCTAGATAAACGAATTTTTGTGTTTAATTAATATGGGAGGTGCCGCTCCCCTCATGGGTAGTCCGCCAATTTATTACCCAAAATGTTTATATGGATGTTAAAGTTCTTCGTGCAAAATTTTAAGAATTTAGTTCTATTAGTTTCCCAGATAAACGAATTTTTGTATTTAATTTATATAGGAGGTACCACGCCTCCTAATGCTAGTCCGCCTACTTTTTGTCCTAAATAATCATATTGACACTAAAGTGGCTCCGACAAAATTTGAGGACTCTAACTGTTATATTATCTAAAATATACGGATTTTATATTTTCTTAATGTGGGCGTGGCTCATCGCCCACTTGAAATTTCGAAATAAAAAGTAGCCTATTACCTATTCCAGATATGCAGAAATATGCTGTGAAAATTTCAAGAAAATCGGTTCAGCCGTTTAGTAGTCTATAACGTTCAAACATACAAACATATAAACATACAAACAAACACACATTCATTTTTATGTATATAGATGATTCATATATAGACGAAACATATTTGTGTCGAATTTTATCAAGATACCTTTATTTGACAATTAAATATGTGCGTTTAAGTGGTTTCCGGAAGTGGGCCTTATATGGGAGCTATGACTAATAATGGACCGATCCGAAAAGAAATTTGGTAGAACGATTTGTACGTACACAAAACATATTCTGCTCGAATTTTATCACAAAAGCTTTATTTGTCAATGAAATATGTGTGTTTAGGTGATTTTTGGAAGTGGACATGGGAGCTATGACCAATTGTGGACCGACTGAGATCTACGTTGGTAGTATAATTTCTATTCATATTATATTTGTATGTACAAAATTTTGTGTCGATACCGATATATTTGAGGGAGTTATTAACGATAAACTTATATCCGGGAATATGCACCTATGCATAGCTATGTATGGGGCTATGGGAAATATTGGATCAGTTGTTATCAGTTTGAACATACTTGATCCCTGGCACAAAAAGATAATGTGTGACAAAATTCACTGAAATATCATGGTAGTTTCTGAGAAAACTACTTAAGAATTGGGAAAAAAACTTTATTTTTTTGGAGGTAGTCGGAAATTTTTAATCATAACTTTTTACGTCGTGAACCGGTTTCACTGATTTTTAATACCAAACTGGACCGCAATATAAAGAATGTTTTGGGTGAAATTGCTTCGTTTTAACGTGAGCGTGTTTTACACAGACAGACAGACAGACGAACGGACATAGCTAAATCGACTCAGAATTTCATAAGTTTCAAGAATATATATACTTTGTTGGATGATGAATATTTCTTGGTGTTACACACGGAATGACAAAGTATATACCATCTATCACCACTGATGCACAGTGGTATAGGAAAAAAAAAAGAGGGAAATAATTCGGTAACTTCTAAACGGTTAATCCGATTTTAATGAAATTTGGTATGCACAAAGAGGAGGTGTTGTCGAGTTTAGGTTTTGAATTTGGACCTTATAGGCCAACCAGGGGCCCGGCGGGAGGTCCTCAAATTAGGACACCTCGGCTATGTTAAATTTTTAAAACGATCCTATTTCTTCATTTGAGTTCCGATTTAAAAAAAATTTCGTATATAGAATCTCCTCATCGAGCACTATAAAAAATGTCGTCGTAGCAGTAAATTATCTCTTATAGTTTAGGAGATATTCGCATTTGAATATTAAAATTTTTACCGTCCTTACTTTAGTTTTTTTGATAATAGCAGGTCCAAATATTTCCGATTTTCGCCATTTTTTTTATTTGCTTAACAACAAGTTTATATACCAAGCAGTGAAAGAATTATGTAAAAATCATGACTGAGTCCAAAGTTATAGGCATTTAAATTTAAAAAATTAAAAAAAGGCGATTTTTTGTCATTTTTTTGGGAAAAAAGTATCTTTTTCTTTTTAAGTTATCTAAAAAGTTTCTAAGAAGATGTATATAGAATTTATACTTTTTGGAAAGCTGACTTTACATAAAATACGATAAATGAAACAAAACCTAAAAATTTTTGATACCGAGGGGACCAGGTCCATCCAAAAAAACCCTATTTTTTATGGAAAATTAAATTTTGAGCAAAAATTCTCAAATCGCATAGTCGATATCAAATTATAGTGACCTGTTTTATATGACCCAATAAGTTCTTAATCATTTTGTAACGGGTTTCGATAACCCCGCCCCTGGTATGGATATAATAGGCAAAAAACCAAAAAAATCCCATTTTTGGGATTTTTTAAAACTTTTTTGGGAATTCCGGGATTTCTAATAAGAAAATTCGAAATTTTTATTTAATTTTGGATTTTGAGTAAAAAAATCTACCTAACTGTAAAATTTCATCAAAAAATATTCATAAATAAAATTTTTATTGCAATTTGAAAAATTTGTATCTTCGCAAAAACTGAATAAAAAACATTTTTTAATTTTTTTTAAAAAAAGTATTCCGCGAATTTTTTAATTTTCAAAAATTATATACAGTTTTGAAAAATAGACAAAATTACCTTTCCATTGATATATAACATGCCTACCTAATGTTTTTTAAGTGACAAATTAATTAGGGAAAACTCAACATCTTTTAGAAAATTTGCCTAGCACTATTATTTTCATCCATAAGGTTAACTCTTAAATTTGTTACATATATGGATGAAAATAATAGTGCTAGGTAAATTTTCTAAAAGATGTTGAGTTTTCCTTAATTAATTTGTCACTTAAAAAACATTAGGTAGGCATGTTATATATCAATGGAAAGGTAATTTTGTCTATTTTTCAAAACTGTATATAATTTTTGAAAATTAAAAAATTCGCGGAATACTTTTTTTAAAAAAAATTAAAAAATGTTTTTTATTCAGTTTTTGCGAAGATACAAATTTTTCAAATTGCAATAAAAATTTTATTTATGAATATTTTTTGATGAAATTTTACAGTTAGGTAGATTTTTTTACTCAAAATCCAAAATTAAATAAAAATTTCGAATTTTCTTATTAGAAATCCCGGAATTCCCAAAAAAGTTTTAAAAAATCCCAAAAATGGGATTTTTTGGTTTTTTGCCTATTATATCCATACCAGGGGCGGGGTTATCGAAACCCGTTACAAAATGATTAAGAACATATTGGGTCATATAAAACAGGTCACTATAATTTGATATCGACTATGCGATTTGAGAATTTTTGCTCAAAATTTAATTTTCCATAAAAAATAGGGTTTTTTTGGATGGACCTGGTCCCCTCGGTATCAAAAATTTTTAGGTTTTGTTTCATTTATCGTACTTTATGTAAAGTCAGCTTTCCAAAAAGTATAAATTCTATATACATCTTCTTAGAAACTTTTTAGATAACTTAAAAAGAAAAAGATACTTTTTTCCCAAAAAAATGACAAAAAATCGCCTTTTTTTAATTTTTTAAATTAAAATGCCTATAACTTTGGACTCAGTCATGATTTTTACATAATTCTTTCACTGCTTGATATATAAACTTGTTGTTAAGCGAATAAAACAAAATGGCGAAAATCGGGAATATTTGGACCTGCTATTATCAAAAAAAACTAAAGTAAGGACGGTAAAAATTTTAAAATTTTAATTTTCAAATGCGAATATCTCCTAAACTATAAGAGATAATTTACTGCTATGACAACATTTTTTATAGTGCTCGATGAGGAGATTCTATATACGAAATTTTTTTTAAATCGGAACTCAAATGAAGAAATAGGATCGTTTTAAAAATTTAACATAGCCGAGGTGTCCTAATTTGATGACCCCCCGCCGGGCCCCTGGTTGGCCTATAAGGTCCAAATTCAAAACCTAAACTCGACAACACCTCCTCTTTGTGCACACCAAATTTCATTAAAATCGGATTAACCGTTTAGAAGTTACCGAATTATTTCCCTCTTTTTTTTTTCCTATACCACTGTGCGGTGGTTTTACTCTTTAATGAACAACTCAAAATTGTTTGTCAAATTAAAAGTTGTTTTGTTTTCTCTGTCAAAATTCAAGGACTCTTCATATTTTCCTAGGACAGTAATTTTGTTCTTTTTTAAGAATTTTGAAATCTTGCAATGAGCCCAAATGTTTCATGATTTTGTCCAGAATTTTGCATAATCGTTTCAGAGTTTCTTCAGTTGCATGTAATTTTTCAAATAGCAAGAAAATCGCTTGAAATTTTGTATGGTTAATGGTACGTATTTTTGTAGTTAATAAAATGCCCCGAAGCCTTTTGCCACTTTACACCAGGGGCACTACAATTCAAAGTAAAGTGTGACCAAATTTAAACTGAACAGTTCTTAAAATCTACTGCACGTGGAAAAATTAAAACAACTATTTTTAAAGTGTCCTTAGTTCCCTACCAGTGATTGAAAATGCTGATTTCAGTATAATTTCTCGAAAAAAGTTTCTTAGATTTGTCTACAAATTAGTAAAAATTTCCTAATTTAAGCTCATTATCAATTTGTAAATTTGTAAACTGAACCGATAGGTCTGATCTCAGGATCAGGATCGGACGCCACGCCTCTTTTTACACCAACTTTTTGTAAAACAATCATTGAACCAAATTTACGTTCAGGCATACAAAAAACTACTGATCCGATTTTCATGAAATCTGTTATAATGAATGTTGTGGAATGAACAGTACGTCACAGTACATCTTCAAAACATATAATATATAATAATAAATATATATGAAACTCTTTTTATACCCTACACCACTTTAGTGGGGAGGGTATATTGGGTTTGTGCTGATGTTTGTAACACAAAAATATTCGTCCTATACCAACCTTAAAGTATACCAATCGGATTAGAATCGTTTTCTGAGTCGATTAAGCTATGTCCGTCCGTCCGTCTGGCTGGCTGGCTGTCCAAGTACAGCCAGCAAGGTACAGGTCGCAATTTTCAAGATAATTGGATGATTTTAGCAGGCACGTTTTCTTTGGCCCAAGGACAAAGCCTATTGAAAATGGTTAAAATCGGTCCATTATTTCACCTAGCCCTCATAGAACAGAACCCCCCGAAAAGGGCTTCTGAGCTCATAATTATGTTAAATATACAGGAATATCGATGAAATACGGCACAACTAAGTTTTATAGAAGTCTTGATGACCCTGCCAAATTTCATAAAGATCGGGCCCCATTTGATCCTGGCTCCCATACAAAGTCCCCTTCAGAAAATTACTTGAATGTCCAAAATTAACTTATAAACACAAATATCGCGATGAAATTCAGCTCAATAAAATATTATGTAAATATAAATATATTCACAAAATTTTATCGGGCTTGGTCCTTATTTGCCCCTAGCCCCCATGTAAAGCCCCTTTCAGAAAATTAGTTTTTCATCCATAAATTGCTTAAATGTATCGGAACAAGGGAATATTGAAGATAAATGCTTTATTATATAAAAAAAATCACATTTAATATTCATAACTGGTGTAGGGTATCACATGATCGGCCACGCCCGGCTATACTTTCTTACTTGTTTATTCTTTCACTACATAACTAATAAACTTATTTAAATAAATTTTTGCGTTTAATAGGTCTAACCTCAGAAGTTAACAAGTTAGAGTGCTATATTCTGCTATGACGAATCTTAAATACCCTCAAGCTGCTTTTTATTACAACCCATTTAACATCTAATTTTTAGATAACTTGAATTTGTGTAGGAGCTACGGCCAATTACGGGCCTCTCCAGAAAAATGTCGTAGAGTGATTCATATGTATGTACACAAAACTTATTTGTGTCGAATTTTATCAAGATAGCTTTATTTAACAATGAAATATGTGAGTTTAAATGATTTTCGAAAGAGATGCTTATATGGGAGCTATGACCAATAATGGACCGATCCGGGGAAAAATTGTTAGAATGATTTATACGTATACAAAACATATTCAAGTTGAATTTTGTACCGATAGCTTTATTTATAAATGAAACATGATGATTTTCTGAACTGGACCCTATATGGGAGCTATGACCATCGAGTATAGCGATGAAATTCGACACACATATGTTTCATGCGGGTCAAAATCTCTCTACCAAGTTTTATGTGGATCGGTAAATAATTGACCCTACCCCCATATAAGATCCCCTTCAGAAAATGACTTTAACGCTAATTACTGTCTTTAAAATACGAGTATAGCAATGAAATTCGACACACATAAGTTCCATGCGAGTCAAATCTCTCTATCAAATTTTATGTGGATCGGTCCATAATTGACCCTACCACCCATATAAGGTCTCCTTAAAAAAAACGACCTTAACTCTCATTACTTTCTTATTATTATTAATACTTAAATACGAGTAAAGCAATGAAATTTGACATAAGTAATTCTCTTACAAGCTAAATCATCTCTAGCAAATTGTATGTGGTTCGGTCCATAATTGACCCTACCCCCACATAAGGTCCCATGCAGATAAATACTTTAACGCTCATTACTGGCTTACAAGTACGAGTGTAGAGATGAAATTTGACATAAGTAAGTTTCTTACTCGCCAAAAGCTAAGAAACTTTTATAGGAACGTAAATCTTCCTACCGGAAAGTGTCGAGAACTGATATTCGATGTAAACATATTTTATATGAACCAAAGCTGACCTAAAAAAATTATGAAAAATTTTATAAAAACGGTCAATAATTCACCCTACCTCTCATATAAGGTCCTATCAGCAAATTTGATGAGTAATATCACCCTTATGTTTATAGGAGAGCATTCCTTTTACGGCATACGGTTTGATGGTGGGTATATTAGATTCGGCCTAGCCGAATATAGCACTCTTACTTGTTTTTTTTTTTTTGATATTTCAGCTTGTAAGTTAGTAGAGTCATCTTAAGCCCAAAAACTTTTAAAATTCTCTTATTTAGTACTTTATAATGAATAAAATAGCGGAAAAATAATACAAAATAATTCGGGATTTTCAAATCCCGAAATTTCCCGGGATTTCCTTTTTTAAAATCCCGGTTTTCGCTACTTTCAAATCCCGGGATTTTCGGGAGGCACCCCTAGTTTTGACGTGAGCGTGTTTTATACAGACAGACGGACAGACATAAATCGACTCAGAATTTCATAAGGATCAAGAATATATATACTTTGTTGGGTCTCATATGATTATTTCTTGGTGTTACACACGGAATGACAAAGTTATATATACCATCTATCACCACTGATGATGGTGGAGGGTATAAAAAAACTCTTTATGATATTGATTGGATGATACGCACATTTTTATGTTCACTTTTTGAATAACTGCTATAACACCAAATTTCTAGGCTAAATATAAAAAACATGAACTGATTTTCAAAAAATTTGGCAACATACAGTGTCTGAGGAAGAGAATGTTTAATACATCAAATCCGAATAAATACACCTATAGCACTAATTTCGATCCTGTTGTGATCGTAATGAAATGCAATGACCTTTTTCCGTCCACTTTTTGTTACATTTATAATGCTAAAGAACATGATATATAATTCTCATAGTAAATGAGAATTATTATTTAACTAAATTTTTAATCAAAAATTTATTTTTATATGAAAACTCTAAAATGTTTGTATATCCTTAACTAACTTTATGATTAGGTAAAATAAAAATCTGTATTCAATTTAATTTATTATCAAAAATCGATTTTCATCTAAAGCGTTTTCCACCGGAAAACTGTTTTTATTTAAAAACCTGTAATCTGCTGTATATTCTCAGAAAATAACTATTTTAAAACAGAATCTTTATTAGATCTTAAATGAATGTCTACGATGTCACATTTGTGTGCAGAATAAAAACTACTGAACAAAACCCGCTTCTAAAATAGGGAAAATAATATATTCATATTACATTTTCACTTAAATTCAAATTTTAAATAGGCTGTGGTTCCTTCCTTTAACACCTAAATCTATCTAGAAAATCATTCATATCTCCCCTTAAAATTTCTATTTATATAACTCTTTAAAAAACAAGTAAGAAAGTATAGTCGGGCGTGGCCGACCATATGATACCCTACACCAGTTATGAATATTAAATGTGATTTATTTTTCATAATATCGCATTTATCTTCAATATTCCCTTGTTCCGATACATTTAAGCAATTTATGGATGAAAAACTAATTTTCTGAAAGAGGCTTTATATGGGGGCTAGGGGCAAATATGGACCAAGCCCGATAAAATTTTGTGAATATATTTATATTTACATAATATTTTATTGTGCTGAATTTCATCGCGATATTTGTGTTTATAAGTTAATTTGGGACATTCAAGTAATTTTCTGAAGGGGACTTTGTATGGTAGCTAGGGTCAAATTATGCCGTATTTTATCGATATATCTGTATATTTAACATAATTATGAGCTCAGAAGCCCTTTTCGGGGGGTTCTGTTCTATGGGGGCTAGGTGAAATAATGGACCGATTTTAACCATTTTCAATAGGCTTCGTCCTAAAAATAAAACGTGCGTGCCAAATTTCATCCAATTATCTTGAAAATTGCGACCTGTAGCTTGCGCACAAGGTTTACATGGACAGCCAGCCAGCCAGACGGACGGACGGACATAGCTTAATCGACTCAGAAAACGATTCTAAGCCGATTGGTATACTTTAAGGTGGGTCTAGGACGAATATTTTTATATGTTACAAACATCAGCACAAATCCAATATACCCTCCCCACTAAAGTGGTGTAGGGTATAATTACTTTAAATAACTCTCAATTTGAGAAAACAATAAATATCCGTAATCACTCATATTTTCTATACAAATCGAGTTTTATATCAAAAATAAAAAAATTAAATTTATTGTTAATCGAGGTAACAGTAAAAATATATGATCAGGTAAATATGCCATCAAAAAATTATCTTGATATAAATTCGGTTTCCATTTTTCAAATGCAGCTCAAATCTAAAAAACCACGAAGATATGTATTTGACTACTCATTAGATTAAATTGATCTTTTGATATCTTTTTATACTTTTAGAAAATTATGAACCAAAAACTCTGCACAACTTTTTCTGTATGTAGCGCCGTATTTATTCTAAGCTTTTCAAATTAAATAATAATTTTGAATAACTCCAGCACACATTTTCCATTTACGATTTACAAATTCCGAAATTTTTTTAATTAGAGGAAGAGGTGGATTTTTTAATAAGTAAAATTATTTGGGTATCTGTATTGTACATCTAACGATATGTGACCTTTATTTCTTCGGATTTAATAAGTGGTGTCTAAATTCAGTCAAAACTTTAGTGTGGATGTATAAAAGCTAATGAATAAAAAGAATATGTTTAAACATACTTTTGTATAAATGGATGTATTTGGGAAACAATGATGAGACAAAAACGGTGGTTTTACTCTTTAATGAACAACTCAAAATTGTTTGTCAAATTAAAAGTTGTTTTGTTTTCTCTGTCAAAATTCAAGGACTCTTCATAATTTTTAGTACAGCAAAAAACTTAATTTTGTTATTTTTAAAAGAAGTTGAAATCTTCCAAATTTTTCATAATTTTGTGCAGAATGTTTTATAGTTTTTCAGAGTTTCTTCAATTGCCTGTACTTTTTCAAATAGAAAGAAAATCGCTTGAAATTTTGTACGGTTAATGGTACGTATTTTTGTAGTTAATAAAATGCCCCGAAGCATTTTGTCTTTATACACCAGGGGCACTACAATTCAAAGTACAGTGTGACAGAATTTAAACTGAACAGTTCTTTAAATCAACTGCACATGGGAAAGATAAAACAACTAATTTGAAAGTGTCCTTAGTTCCCTACCAGTGATTGAGAATGCTGATTTCAGTATAATTTCTCAAAAAAACAAATTAGTCAAAATTTCCTAATTAAAGCTCATTTTCAATTTGTAAATTTTTAAGGGACATTTTTGTCCAGAAACTGACTTTAAATATTAAACAAAATGCAGAAAAATATAATAACTATTTTATCGCTATAAGCTAAATTTTGACATCTATTAAAAAAAGTATAGTCACTGCAGACAGAATAATATTCTCTTTATTTTGGAAGAAAATCCGGCCAACGCCGTGTACGCGCAGCTAGTTAATGTATATAAAGACAAAATGTTGGCTAAATTCTGTATCTATATATTTGGTAATGAATATTGTGCATACAATTGATTTTCTGGAGGTGACCTTGTATAGGAGCTATGACCAAATATGGACCGATCGTGAACATATTTTAAAGTGTGATTTATGTATATAAGAGCAATATTTGTGCTATCGATATCAATATTTAGTAATGAGTTATGTGCGTCTCAGTAATTTTCTCTATACACCAGGGCACAGTGCTGCAGAATGGAAATTTTTTGGAAATAAATCTGGCATTTCTAAACGGCTGATCCGATCGGGATAAAATGAGCGTAGCCAAGGAGTATTCGAGTTTAAGTTTTGAAGATGAACCCCGCAGATGCCCCAGGGACGGCGCTGTGGCGGCTCAAAGTAGGGTACCTACGACATGTAAAATTTTTAAACTCGTGCCATTTTTTGTTTTTCATCCAAATACAAAGATTTTTATATTTTCTGAAAGCGCTCAACGAGATCTTGAAAAAACATGCTTGGACATACTACTTATCTCTTATAATATCCGAGTTATAGGCATTTAAAAATTTAGTGGTACAAAATTTACCATACCTTGGTCCGCCTTTTTTTGAATACCGGGCGTAATTTTGGACCAAATGGACTCAATTTTTTCTTGTTAGTTAGACAACAAAATTTCCAATAATATACAAAATATATATATATCTTCAAATGAATTTCCGATGCTTGACGATGATGGATTAAGGGAATATGAACGAATTCGTAATGGTACTAATGATGACATAAATACACTTTTGCAGTCTGCTAATGTCCGACTTAAACAAGCTTGTTTGTATTCTGGAAGTGCTGATAAACCGTCACATCCCCACTTACACATTAAGACAACATCAGAGTTATGAATTTTCCTTAGTTGGTCTTCTGAAAAGTCTGACACAATTCTTGATGCTGTGTTTTCGAGCAAAGATGATATATCAATACAAGCTTCCACATCATTAACAGCAATAGGTGATGGTAGGATAGTTTGTTTTTTTTCCTGGATCGCCTTGTATGATGGTAATATATTGTGTCCTTTTTCATGCAGAGCTTTCCTTAATATTTGGTACTTATTTCGACTGAGACCCAGTTCCAACATAAGCGCTATTGCTTCCTCTTCAGTAAAATTTGATTGTGATGTTGGATGTTGTTTTGGTGATGCATTAGGAAGAATAGTTGCAATATGTACGGCATCCATAGGTTGGTTTTCCTTTTTCAGCATTTCGTTAAATGTATCAGCAATTTCCTCATTTGAGATTGAAAAAAGTTTTTGTGTGACCCTGAATATGGTACTTAAAATCTGAGAAGTTTACTTATATACTAATTCTTGTCATTTCCGATACAGGTATTCCAAAATAAAAAATTACGAATTGTCTACCTATTAACATTTAGGACTATATTACTATAACCTGTAATTCAGTCATTTATATTTCTTATTAGTGAATGAATCGAAATTATCATTACCTGTATATTTTTACCTACATGATCATAAACGAAACAGAACGAAATGATCTGTCGAAAAAATTTAGGTAAAAAATAGTTATAAATTTCTGAAAATTTAAGCATAATAGGACCTTTCAATTATAAGGATAAGCAAACAAATAGAAAATAGGTAAATATAAGATTTAAATATGTTCTGTCATATTTAATACTAAAATATGAAAAATATGAAATTAAAGGATACAGGTGTAAATGAACATATTTTTTAATGTAATTGAGATATTGGCTTGAAAATTTTTGTAAAGAATCGAGAATTTCCATATCTAAAAAAGATATTAAGGGATAAATATGGACTAAATTGTTGTAGCTATCTGCGACCCTATTAAAATTTTGATATAAATCATAGTTTTAGAAATTAAACAAATATGTAATATATGACAAAATCTTTGTTTATCAACAAAACTCAATGAAATTTTCAACGCTTGTTAAATTTGTCATTTCAAATAAGAAAATGCAAAAAAAAAATTAAAAGGTCAAAGGGCATCCCGCAATTCCCAAAAATAGGAATGAAAATCCCAAAAATGGGATTTTTTACTTTTTTGCCCATATAGTCCACATTTCTTTCAGGGCTGGGAAAATACTTTTGCAGTAAATAGAAAACATATTGAGGTTTCCAAAACTGCTTTTAGTTTTCTGATCCCAGCTTTGGGATTTTAGAACATGTCGCCCAAAGTTGAAGTTTTGATAAAAAAATAGGTCATATTCGGAAGGACGCAGTGGCAACATTTTCAAAAAATAGGACAAGTTTTTTACGCTAAAGCGTTCTGCGTAAAGATACCTTTTAGAAAACTATAAAATTGTTATATGTTCTTAAAGAAAATTTTATTTTATTAATAAAAGAGTTAAGACACATTTTTGGCAAAAAAACGGCAAAAATCTAAAATTTTTTGAATTTTTAAATTAAAAAACGTATATTTTTGGATCTGTAAATGATATTGATCTGAAATTTTTTGTATATTATTGGAAATTTTGTTGTCTAACAAGAAAAAATTGAGTCCATTTGGTCCAAAATTAAGCCCGGTATTCAAAAAAAGGCGGACCAAGGTATGGTAAATTTTGTATCACTAAATTTTTAAATGCCTATAACTCTGATATTATAAGAGATGAGTAGTATGTCCGAGCATGTTTTTTCAAGATCTCGTTGAGCGCTTCAGAAAATATAAAAATCTTTGTATTTGGGTGAAAAACAAAAAAATGGCACAAGTTTAAAAATTTTACATGTCGTAGGTACCCTACTTTGAGCCGCCACAGCGCCGTCCCTGGGGCATCTGCAGGGTTCATCTTCAAAACTTAAACTCGAATACTCCATGGCTACGCTCACGCCAAATTTTATCCCGATCAGATCAGCCGTTTAGAAATGGCAGATTTATTTCCAAAAAATTTCCATTCTGCCCCACTGTGCAGGGGCAGTACAATTCAAAGTATAGTGTGACCGAATTTAAACTGAACAGTTCTGTAAATCAACTGCACAAGGGAAAAATAAAACAACTAATTTGAAAGTGTCTTTAGTTCCCTACCAGTGATTGAGAATGCTGATTTCAATATAATTTCTCAAAAAAGAAATTAGTCAAAATTTCTTTATTAAAGCTCATTTTCAATTTGTAAATTTTTAAGGGACATTTTTATCCAGAAACTGACTTTAAGTATTAAACAAAATGCAGAAAAGTATAATAACTATTTTATCGTTATAAGCTAAATTTTGACATCTATGTTAAATATACAGGAATATCGATAAAATGCGGCACAACTAAGTTTTATAGATGTCTTGATGACCCTGCCAAATTTCATAAAGATCGGGCCCCATTTGACCCTAGCTCCCATACAAAGTCCCCTTCAGAAAATTACTTGAATGTCCAAAATTAACTTATAAACACAAATATCGCGATGAAATTCAGCTCAATAAAATATTATGTAAATACTAGCTGCGTGTGCCCGGCGTTGCCCGGGTTTCTTCGAAAATTAAAAAGAATATTTTTCTATCTGTAATGACTATACTTTTTTTAAATAGATGTCAAAATTTAAAGTCAGTTTCTGGACCAAAAAGTCCTTTAAAAATTTACAAATTGATAATGAAATTTTTACTAATTTGTAGACAAATCTAAGAAACTTTTTTCGAGAAATTATACTGAAATCAGCATTTTCAATCACTGGTACGGAACTAAGGACACTTTCAAAATAGTTGTTTTAATTTTTCCACGTGCAGTAGATTTTAAGAACTGTTCAGTTTAAATTTGGTCACACTTTACTTTGAATTGTAGTGCCCCTGGTGTAAAGTGGCAAAAGGATTCGGGGCATTTTATTAACTACAAAAATACGTACCATTAACCATACAAAATTTCAAGCGATTTTCTTGCTATTTGAAAAATTACATGCAATTGAAGAAACTCTGAAACGATTATGCAAAATTCTGGACAAAATCATGAAAAATTTGGGCTCATTGCAAGATTTCAAAATTCTTAAAAATTCTTGAATTTTGACAGAGAAAACAAAACAACTTTTAATTTGACAAGCAATTTTGAGTTGTTCATTAAAGAGTAAAACCACCGTTTTTGTCTCATCATTGTTTCTCAAATACATCCATTTATACAAAAGTATGTTTAAAAAATTATTGTTATTCATTAGCTTTTATGCATCCACACTTAAGTTTTGGCTGGATTTAGACACCACTTATTAAATCCGATGAAATAAAGGTTTAAAGGTCAAATATCGTTAGATATACAAAAAACATACCCAAATAATTTTACTTATTAAAATATCCAAATCTTCCTCCAATTAAAAAAATTTCGGAATTTGTTAATGGTAAATGGAAAATGTGTGCTGGAGTTATTCAAAATCATTATTTAATTTGAAAAGCTTGCAATAAATACGGCGCTACATACAGAAATAGTTGTGCAGAATTTTTGGTGGATAATTTTCTAAATGTATAAAAAGATATCGAATGATGAATTCATCCAAATTTTATATGAACAATGCTTTATATGCATCATTTGAGAGATCTACCTATTTATATAAGATTTGCAAAAGTGCTGTCTTTCGGGACACTCTAATGAGTAGTCAAATACATATCTTCATGGTTTTTTAGATTTGAGCTGCATTTAAAAAATGGCAATCAAGATAATTTTTTCATGGTATGTTTAACTGATCACAGATTTTTATTGTTATCTCGATTTAAATATTAGTGATTACGCATCTTTATTGTTTTCTCGAATTGAGAGTTATTTAAAGTAAATTTTTAAATAGATATATAAATATAAATTTTAAGGGGAGATAAGAATGATTTTCTAGATAGATTTAAGTGTTATATAAGGAACCACAGCCGATTTAAATTCGAATTTTTGTGAAAATGTAATAATATCATTTACCCTATTTTAGGATCGTAGGAAACTACATCCGATTCTGATTTAAAATAGTTATTTTCTGATACACAGCAGATTACAGGTTTTGAAATAAAAATAGTTTTCCGGTGGAAAATATAAGTGATGAGAGTCTTGTATATGGATCTACAACAATATAATTTTGATGAAAAATGTTCATATGCTATTTTCTCGATCGTAGTAAACTACATCCGATTCTGTTTCCAAATAGTTATTTTTTGAGGATATACAGCCGATTACAGGTTTTGAAGGAGTATTATATACGGATCTACAACCGATTTTACGCTTTAGATGAAAATCGATTTTTGATAATAAATTAAATTTTACGTAATCGTAAAGTTAGTTAAACATTATAGAGTTTTCAAATAAAAATAAATTTTTCATTAAAAATTTAACTAAATAATAATTCTTATATTATAATAAGAAGTATATATCATGATCTTTAGCATTATAAATGTAACAAAAAGTAGACGGAAAAAAGTCATTGCATTTCATTAAGATCACAACATTCCTGAAATTAGTGGTATAGGTGTATTTTTTTGGATTTTATGTATTAAATATTCTCTTCCTCAAACCAACCTAACCTTCTACGAACTATTGTCATGCTAAATTTCATGAAGCATAAAATCCAGATCAAAAAGTTGATTCCAAAAATACACTGTATGTTGCCAAATTTCTTTAAATCGGTTCATATTTTTTATATTTAGCCTAGAAATTTGGTGTTATAGGTGGTATTCTAAAAGTGAACATAAAAATATGCGTAGCATCCAATCAATATAATATAGAGTCTTTTTTAACTTCTGAGGTTATACCTATTAATATGCCGAATTTTATGTAAATCGGTTTAGTAGTTATGTAGTGAAAGAGTAAAAAGAGTCTCATATATATTTATTATTAAATACATATTGTACGTTTTGAAGATGTAATGTTTCGTACTGTTCATTCCACAAAATTCATTATAATAGTTTTTATGAAAATCGGATCAGAAGTTTTTTGTATGCCTGAACGTAAATTTGGTTTAATAATTGTTTTACAAAGTTGGTGTAAAAAGGGGCATGGCGTCCAATCCAGATCCTGAGGCCAGACCTATTGGTATACCAAATTTCATGTAAATCGGTTCCGTAGTTTTCTGTAAGTCTCGAATGGAAATTTTATATGACAGTTATATAGAAAAAAAGTGAGAATAAGAAGAATCGTGAAGTCAAATCATCACTTTAGAATAGAACTATTAGTGTTCTAAATTTCATGTAAATCGGTTCAGTAGTTTGTCCGTGAAAGCGTAACAAACAGACATTCTCTTTCATATAATTATAGAATAATATATAGGTAAGGATAATTTTATAAAAAATGGGCGTAGAAAGGGGCGTGGCATCGGATCACTATCTTATATATAGCCTATAGTTTTTTCAGACTTATAACTATCGGTATGCAAAATTTCAGGTAAATCGGTTAAGTAGTTTTTGCATATTGTGATTGGAAAAATGGTGTAATAATAGTTTTACAAAAAGTGGGCGTAAAAATGGGCGTGGCATCCGATCAAGATCTTATATAGCTCCTTTTGGGGCTAGACCTATTAGCGGTCCAAATTACATGTAAATCGGTTGAGAAGTTTTGCCGTGAAAGCGTAACAAACAAACAAACAAACAGTCTGTTTTATATATATATAGGATAAATATATTCACAAAATTTTATTGGGGTTGGTCCATATTTGCCCCTAGCCCCCATATAAAGCCCCTTTCAGAAAATTAGTTTTTCATCCATAAATTGCTTAAATGTATCGGAACAAGGGAATATTGAAGATAAATGCTTTATTATAAAAAATAAATCACTTTTAATATTCATAACTGGTGTAGGGTATCATATGGTCGGCCACGCCCGACTATACTTTCTTACTTGTTTATTCTTTCACTACATAACTAATAAACTTTTTTAAATAAAATTTTGCGTTTAATAGGTCTAACCTCAGAAGTTAACAAGTTAGAGTGCTATATTCTGCTATGCCGAATCTTAAATACCATCAAGCTACTTTTTATTAAAACCCATTTAACATCTAATTTTTAGATAACTTGAATTTATATAGGAGCTACGACCAATTACGGCCCTCTCCAGAAAAATGTCGTAGAGTGATTCATATGTATGTACACAAAACTTATTTGTGTCGAATTTTATCAGATATCTTTATTTAACAATGAAATATGTGAGTTTAAATGATTTTCGAAAGAGATGCTTATATGGGAGCTATGACCAATAATGGACCGATCCGGGGAAAAATTGTTAGAATGATTTATACGTATACAAAACATATTCAAGTTGAATTTTGTACCGATAGCTTTGTTTATAAATGAAACATATGCGTTTAAATGATTTTCGGAACTGGACCCTATATGGGAGCTACGACCATCGCGTATAGCGATGAAATTCGACACAAATATGTTTCATGCGGGTCAAAATCTCTCTACCAAGTTTTATGTGGATCGGTAAATAATTGACCCTACCCCCATATAAGATCCCCTTCAGAAAATGACTTTAACGCTAATTACTGTCTTTAAAATACGAGTATAGCAATGAAATTCGACACACATAAGTTCCATGCGAGTCAAAATCTCTCTATCAAATTTTATGTGGATCGGTCCATAATTGACCCTACCACCCATATAAGGTCTCCTTAAAAAAAAAACGACCTTAACTCTCATTACTTTCTTATTATTATTAATACTTAAATACGAGTAAAGCAATGAAATTTGACATAAGTAATTCTCTTACAAGCTAAATCATCTCTAGCAAATTGTATGTGGTTCGGTCCATAATTGACCCTACCCCCACATAAGGTCCCATGCAGATAAATACTTTAACGCTCATTACTGGCTTACAAGTACGAGTGTAGAGATGAAATTTGACATAAGTAAGTTTCTTACTCGCCAAAAGCTAAGAAACTTTTATAGGAACGTAAATCTTCCTACCGGAAAGTGTCGAGAACTGATATTCGATGTAAACATGTTTTATATGAACCAAAATTGACCTAAAAAAAAATTATGAAAAATTTTATAAAAACGGTCAATAATTCACCCTACCTCTCATATAAGGTCCTATCAGCAAATTTGATGAGTAATATCACCCTTATGTTTATAGGAGAGCATTCCTTTTACGGCATACGGTTTGATGGTGGGTATATTAGATTCGGCATAGCCGAATATAGCACTCTTACTTGTTTTTTTCTTTTTTTTTTGATATTTCAGCTTGTAAGTTAGTAGAGTCATCTTAAGTCCAAAAACTTTTAAAATTCTCTTATTTAGTACTTTATAATGAATAAAATAGCGGAAAAATACTTCAAAATACGGGATTTTCAAATCCCGATATTTCCCGGGATTTCATTTTTTAAAATCCCGGTTTTCGCTACTTTCAAATGCCGGGATTTTCGGGAGTCGGGAATTCCCGCTTGGCATCCCTAGTTTTAACTTGAGCGTGTTTTATACAGACAGACAGACTGACATAGCTAAATCGACTCATAATTTCATAAGGATCAAGAATATATATACATTGTTGGGTCTCAGATGATTATTTCTTGGTGTTACACACGGAATGACAAAGTTATATATACCATCTATCACCACTGATGATGGTGGAGGGTATAAAAAAACTCTTTATGATATTGATTGGATGATACGCACATTTTTATGTTCACTTTTTGAATAACTGCTATAACACCAAATTTCTAGGCTAAATATAACAAGTAAAGTGTTATATTCGGCTATGCGCGAATCTTATATACCCACCATCAAATCACTGCCATATAAATAAACTTTGATATTTTGAATATTTTATCATTATATATCGATACTAATGTGAACATCAGGGTAATATTTGAAATAGTTCTCTTAATGGGGGTTCAACTATTGACAGTGAAGATTTCGTATTTGACGGTAGGAAGATTTCAGTTCCTTATTTACTTAAAATGTTATAGTTCTACTCATTTTCAATTTGTAAATTTTTAAGGGACATTTTTGTCCAGAAACTGACTTTAAGTATTAAACAAAATGCAGAAAAATATAATAACTATTTTATCGTTATAAGCTAAATTTTGACATCTATTAAAAAAAGTATAGTCACTACAGACAGAATAATATTCTCTTTATTTTGGAAGAAAATCCGGGCAACGACGGGTACGCGCAGCTAGTTAATGTATATAAAGACAAAATGCTGGCTAAATTCTGTATCTATATCATTATTTGGTAATGAATATTGAGCATACAATTGTTTTTCTGGAGGTGACCTTGTATGGGAGCTATGACCAAATATGGATCGATCGTGAATTTTAAAGTGTGATTTATGTATATAAGAGAAATATTTGTGCTATCGATATCAATATTTAGTAATGAGTTATGTGCGTTTAAGTGATTTTCGGGCGAGGACCTTGTATGGGAGCTATGACCAATTATGGACCGATCGGAAAAAAATGTCACTGTAATATATCTGTATATTGGAACAATACCTGTTCCAAATTTCATATGGGTATCTTAATTTAGAAATGAGTTATGCGTGCGTTAAGTGATTTTCGCGAGGGACCTTGTATGGGAACTATGTCCAATTATAGACCGATCCTGAAAATTTTTTCTCTGAATGAATTATATTCTCATAAGATTTTAACTTGACAAATTTTGTGAAGATATCTGACGGAAGTTATTAACAATAAACTCATTTTCTGGGAAAATGTACTTTTGTATGAGAGGTATATGAAATTGTGGACCGATTCCGCCTATTTTCAGCAGAAGTCAAGCCCTTGCGCAGAAACAAATGTATGATGATTTTCGTGCAATTTTTTTTAAAAAAAGTATTCCGCGAATTTTTTAATTTTCAAAAATTATATACAGTTTTGAAAAATAGACATAATTACCTTTCCATTGATATATAACATGCCTTCCTAATGTTTTTTAAGTGACAAATTAATTAGGGAAAACTCAACATCTTTTAGAGAATTTACCTAATACTATTATTTTCATCCATAAGGTTAACTCTTAAATTTGTTACATATATTAAAAAAATAATAGTATTAGGTAAATTTTATTATTTTTTATTATAATTATTTTTTTAATATATGTAACAAATTTAAGAGTTAACCTTATGGATGAAAATAATAGTATTAGGTAAATTCTCTAAAAGATGTTGAGTTTTCCCTAATTAATTTGTCACTTAAAAAACATTAGGTAGGCATGTTATATATCAATGGAAAGGTAATTTTGTCTATTTTTCAACTGTATATACTCGCGGAATACTTTTTTTAAAAAAAATTAAAAAATGTTTTTTATTCAGTTTTTGCGAAGATACAAATTTTTCAAATTGCAATAAAAATTTTATTTATGAATATTTTTTGATGAAATTTTACAGTTAGGTAGATTTTTTTACTCAAAATCCAAAATTAAATAAAAATTTCGAATTTTCTTATTAGAAATCCCGGAATTCCCAAAAAAATTTTAAAAAATCCCAAAAATGGGATTTTATGGTTTTTTGCCTATTATATCCATACCAGGGGCGGGGTTATCGAAACCCGTTACAAAATGATTAAGAACATATTGGGTCATATAAAACAGGTCACTATAATTTGATATCGACTATGCGATTTGAGAATTTTTGCTCAAAATTGAATTTTCCATAAAAAATAGGGTTTTTTTGGATGGACCTGGTCCCCTCGGTATCAAAAATTTTTAGGTTTTGTTTCATTTATCGTATTTTATGTAAAGTCAGCTTTCCAAAAAGTATAAATTCTATATACATCTTCTTAGAAACTTTTTAGATAACTTAAAAAGAAAAAGATACTTTTTTCCAAAAAGATGGCAAAATATCGCCTTTTTTTAATTTTTTAAATTAAAACGCCTATAACTTTGGACTCAGTCATGATTTTTACATAATTCTTTCACGAAAATCGGGAATATTTGGACCCGCTATTATCAAAAAACTAAAGTAAGGACGGTAATTTTTTATAGTGCTCGATGAGGAGATTTTATATACGAATTTTTTTTTTAAATCGGAACTCAAATGAAGAAATAGGATCGTTTTAAAAATTTAACATAGCCGAGGTGTCCTAATTTGAGGACCCCCCGCCGGGCCCCTGGTTCGCCTATAAGGTCCAAGTTCAAAACCTAAACTCGACAACACCTCCTCTTTGTGCATACCAAATTTCATCAAAATCGGATTAAGCGTTTAGAAGTTACCGAATTCTTTCCCTCTTTTTTTTTTCCTATACCACTGTGAGACGTACATAGCTAGATCACTCATTGTAAAAGACAGTTAAGTGTTTTTATACCCTCCACCACCATCAGTGGTGATAGAGGGTATATATAACTTTTTCATTCCGTATGTAACACCAAGGAATATTCATCTGAGACGCAACAAAGTATATATATTTTTGGTCCTTATGAAATTCTGAGTCGATTTATCTATGTCCGTCCGTCTGTCTGTGGCAGTTTGGTATTGAAAATGAGAAAAATCGGTTTACATCGGGAAAAGTTATGAATCAAAACAACTCCGAAAAAAATAAGCATTTCTTACATATTCTGATGTAATTTTCACTAAAACTATTCGATAGAATTCCATGAAAATCATCATACATTTGTTTCAGTCCATCATTTCTTATACCTATCATACGAAAGTACATATTCCCGGAAAATGAGTTTGTTGTTAATAACTTCCCTCAGAATGTTGATATCTTAACAAAATTTTACAAATGTCAATAGAATTCATATAGAGAAAACATTTTCTAGATCGGTCCATAATTGAACATAGCTCCCGTACAACGTCCTCTCCCGAAAATAACTTAAACGCACATAGCTCATTACTAAATTAAGATATCCATATAGAATTTGGTACATGTATTTCTCTTATATACAGAAATATTACTGTGAAATTCTTTTCCGATATGTCCATAATTGGTCATAACTCCCATAAAAGGTCTCCTTCCGAAAATCACTTAAACACACATAACTCATTACTTAATTAAGATATCCATATAAAATTTGGTACTAGTAGTGCTCTTATATACAAAAATGTTACTGTGAATTTTTTCCCGATTGGTCCATAATTGGTCATAGCTCCCATACAAGGTCCCCTTCAGAAAAACACTTAAAGGCATACAACTCATTATCAAATAGTGATATCCATAAAAAATTTTGTCATAAATACTATTTTTGTACAGACATTTTATTTAAAAACTTTTTCACGATCGGTTCATATTTGGTCATAGCTGCCGTACAAGGTTTCCTCCCGAAACGCACATACCTCATTACCAAATATTGATATACTTACATACATTTAGCACAAATATTGCTCTTATATACATAAATAACACTATAAAATTTTTTCACGATCGGTCCATATTTGGTCCCATACAAGAAAATCATTTAATGCACAATATTCATTACCAAATAATTTAGCCAAAATTTTGTCTATATATACATTAATGTTACATAATTGGCCATAGCTTCCATATAAGGTCCTCTTACGAAAATCTCTTAAACGCTCATTACTCATTACCAAATAAAGCTATTGATACAAAATTTTGCACAAATATTAGTTTTGTATACAAAAATTATATTTTTTTTCACGATCGGTTCATAATGTGTGTGCGATCGGTCCCATAAAAGGTTCCCTTCAGAAAATCACTTAAACACACATTACTTATTACTAAATTACGATATAGATACAAAATTTGACTGAACTATAGCTTTTATATACAGAAATGTTACTTAAAGATTTTTTACGATCGGTCTATAATTGGTAGTATGGGAGATATGACCCATACTAGGTCCTGCCCCGAAAATTTGAATTTCCTTAAATCTTTCACACAAATCATTAAATATCGCTAAAGCATATCTTAGGGCGCTTTAAAAATATAAAAGAAAATGGCGTTTGTAATGTTCAATAAATCTTGCAACTGTAACAGATTTAAGCTGTTTAAATCTTGGGGTTTTTCTATTTAAGACACGAGAAAACTTATTTCTACAAATATTTGATCAATTAAAAAAATTATTAATATAAAAGTAGCTGGTGGAGGGTATTTAAGATTCGGTTCAGCCGAATATAGCACTCTAACTTGCTTTTGTTCGACGTTGACCAACAAATATGTAGTTACCTAAAACAATTAAGTATGTGGTTACCAATTTACTGACAGAAACTGGGTTATTTAGTTAGTTGCAAATTGTTAAGGAATAATTATTTATAAATCTACATACTAAAAACGAAGAAATAATCTATATATATAACAAGTAAAAGTGCTATATTCGGCTTTGCCGAATCTTATATACCCTTCACCATTTAATAAATATCAATTTCAAAAATTTAAATTTATTTCATTTTCCGGACTATATCATTATTATAGCAATAGCAAAACAAAATGAACAACAACAACGCTAAACGAAATATCCACACAAAAAACAAAATACACAAGGCAGTAAAACCAACATCATCCAAACATACGAAACTGAATACACCAAGAAACAAAAACAATATACACATGGCAATGAAACATACAAAACGAAATACTAAAACAAAAACAAAATAAACAACGCAATGAAACCAACAGACATCCAAACATACGAAACTGAATGCAGCAAGAAACAAAAACAATATACACAAGGCAATGAAGCACACAGGCATCCAAACATAAGAAACGAAACAAAACAAAATACACAACGCAATGAAACCAACAGACAACCTACGAAACTGAATACACCAAGAAACAAAAACAATATACTCAAGGCAATGAAACACACAGCCATCCAAACATATGAAACGAAATACTCATTGAATAAGCTGTGTTGTTGTTGTTTTTTATACCAAGGCATGGAAAAATTTGTCTTTTTTATGAAATTTTCAGAGGTTGTCTCGGATTTTTGCTCATATCTCCGGTATTTATGGACTGAATTTGCTGATTTTAAATAGCGATCTCCTCGAAAGTATGTCTAATAGAATTATTGAAGATTCGGATCTCGCCGATATCTGGGGTCCTCTAAAAACTGATTTCAACAAACACACAGACGGACAGACAGACGGACATATCTTAATCAACTCCGCTACCTATACGGATCCAGAATATATATACTTTATGGGGTCGGAAAATTATATTATAGAAATTACAAACGGAATGACAAACTTATATATACCCTTCTCACGAAGGTGAAGGGTACAAAAATGAAAGTGTGTTTGTATGTATGTATGTTTGTTTGTTTGTGCTTTATAGACTGCTAAACGGCTGGACCGATTTTCCTGAAATTTTCACAGTTTCTTCCTGTATGTCTGGAAGGAACTATAGGCTACTTTTTATGTTGAAATTTCATGTGGGCGACGTGCCGCGCCCATATTAAGAAAATATTAAATTAGTATATCTGAAATAATATAATAGTTAGAGTCTTCAAATTTTGTTGGAGCAACTTTAGTATCAATATAATTATTTAAGACAAAAAGTGGGCGGATTAGCATTAGGGGGCGTGGCACTTCCCATATAAATTAAATACAAAAATTCGTTTATCTTGGAAACTATTATAGTTAGAATATTAAAAATTTGCACGAGTAACTCTAACATCCATGTAAACATTTTGGTAAATAAATTGGCGGACTACCCATGAGGGGAGCAGCACCTCCCATATTAATAAAATACAAAAATTGGTTTATCTGGGAAACTAATAGAACTAAATTCTTCAAATTTTGCACTAAAAAGTTAAATATTCCTCTGATCATTTTGGAGAAAAAAGAGCGGACTTTCGTCATGGTGGGCTTGGAGCCCCCATATAAATTAAATAGGAAAATTATTATATCTGAGAAACTATTAGAGCTAGAATCTTCAAATTTTAATTGAAGAACTTTGACATTCATGTGAACATTCAGAGAATAACGGGCGGACTTTCAATGGGGGGCTTGGCACCTCACATATGAATTAAATACAAAATTTCGCTTATCTGGGAAACTAATAGAACAAGATTCTTCAAATATTGCAAGAAGAACTTTATTATACATATGAACATTTTGGAGAAAAAAAGGGCGGACTTTCATCTGGGGGCTGTGAGTTCCCATATGAATTAATTACAAAAATATAAATCGATGTCATTTTGAAAAATAAAATAATTGAAATCAAGCAGGGCTCGAACCACCAACCTCTTGTTTGTTAAATAGACGCGCTAGACAATTAGGCTATAACATTTCCAAACTACTTTGCTCTATATCCGTAGGTACATATTCAGATGAATAAAATAATATGGTTGATAATGACTACTCATTACCAAGTAATGTATGAAATAACTACTTTTCTTTACAAAAAATTTCAGATTTTTCGCTGAGAATGAATGAAGAATATAAGATTTATCGTATCGAGATAGAATAACAAAATAAGATCAATTCGTTAAGTTTTTTTATTTGCACCAAGAAAATACAAATATGTACATTAGAGGTGGTCAAAAAATACCGACTTTGTGTGTATGGGTCTTATTTTATTATACATCATTGGATAATTTTCTCTTCAATATAAGTTTTAGTCGAAATGTTAAGAAAACGTAATTTTAATGGTACAATTTTAGTAATAAAAAGAAATAAAAAAGTCCTATTGCTAACGAAATTTTATAATTTTCAATAAATTTCTGGCAATTACACTTAGGGAATTGTAAAAGATGAATATAAATATTCAAAACCTAAACAAGCAGACCATCAATAGAGTCCGTGATAACCCAGAAAACTAAAAACGTACATATTAAAAAATGTCGGTTCAACAATATAGATATCTGCAATCAGCAATATATATTTGGGAAACTATAAATGTTAGACTCAAATTTATTTAAAGTACGTAATTTAATTACTAAAATAAGTGGTTATTACACGTATTACATGCAAGTACTTATTTGAATCTTGTAGGTAACAATATACATATATAAGTACATATTTAGATCATTACAAGGAACTAATTATTATTGTATTTGAAATAATGAGATTAATATGTACCAGTCATTATTTTGTAACCTAGTAAATAACTACTACCCATTACCGAAATTCCAAAAAAATTGGCTGGGATATATTATGAGCATTATAAATGTAACAAAAAATGGACGGAAAAAGGTCATTGCATTTCATTAACATCATAACAGGCCCGAAATTAGTGGTATAGGTGTATTTCGGATTTGATGTATTAAATATTCTCTTCCTCAAACTAACCTAACCTTCCACGATAGAACTGTTGTCATGCAAAATTTCATGAAGCATAAAATCGAGATCAAAAAGTTGATTCCAAAAATACACTGTCTGTTGCCAAATTTCTTGAAAATTGGTTCATGTTTTTTTTATATTTAGCCTAGAAATTTGGTGTTATAGCTGTTATTCTAAAAGTGAACATAAAAATGTGCGTAGCATCCAATCAATATAATAATAAAAGAGTCTCATATATATTTATTATTATATACTACCTAGATCCAGTGTGCTTCGCTACTCTCATCATATTGGAATAAAATTAATATTATTATTGTAAATGTATATACATACATATACATATCTGCAATATCAAAAAGTCCCGTTTTATATAAGTTTGATTTTATGATCAAAAAGTTGATTCCAAAAATACACTGTCTGTTGCCAAATTTCTTGAAAATTGGTTCATGTTTTTTTATATTTAGCCTAGAAATTTGGTGTTATAGCTGTTTTTCTAAAAGTGAACATAAAAATGTGCGTAGCATCCAATCAATATAATAATAAAAGAGTCTCATATATATTTATTATTATATACTACCTAGATCCAGTGTGCTTCGCTACTCTCATCATATTGGAATAAAATTAATATTATTATTGTAAATGTATATACATACATATACATATCTGCAATATCAAAAAGTCCCGTTTTATATAAGTTTGATTTTATGATTCTGGTCTCAATATTACAGACAAAAAAAAAAAACAGTTGAAGAACGAAAAAGTACCAGACAGTGCCTTTTTATAAATTTTAATTAAATCAGGATGATGCATGTTCGATTTTGATTTTCAACCTGAAATTCCTCGCATACAGATTTTTATACAATCAGGAAGCTGCTTCTCTAATTTTATGTTTTTAGGTTCAATCCCAGCAAAAACTGGGTAATGGCTTTCAGTTGTAATTACTTACCTATCAATATACTTTTCAATGACTACTACATATCGCCTGGATTACATAGAAGTGGTCTAATAAGGTCTTACTAATAATGTATTATATAAATACTTTCTAATTCATTAGTCATCTTGCCAGTAAAGATATAGAAGCTGTATACGTTTTTTCATGCGATTTACAATGACTACTTTTTCTAATTACTTGTAATCGTTTGTGGTAAGTACTTGCCTCCAATGACATCACCGTGTTAAAATAATGACTTAAAATGCTAATGTGTAAGTAAATTTTAGCATTTTAACCCCTTACATGGTAATGAAAGTTTTTACTGGGATATTATAGAAAATTCGAAAAGTATTAGTAAAAGAGCAAAAAAGTGCCAGAAAGTAATTTTTAAATTTTCGTTCAATCTGCGTGTTTAATTTTATGTTCATATATTCAATATTTAAAAAAAAACTCAAAAATACCAGATGAAGTACCAAAAGACCTCTTTTATTTAATTTCATGTTTCTATGTTCAATAATATAGAAAATTCAAAAAGTACCAGTTAAAGAACGAAGAAGTACCAGAAAATGCACCAGTTTAAATTTTCATTCACTCCCTGATTGTTTAGTTTTATGTTTTTAAGGTTCATTATAATAGAAAATTCAAATAGTACCAATTGAAGAACGAAAAAGTACCAAAAAGTGCCGTTTTATATGTTCTCACTTACTCCGGGCCCTACATGTTTAATTTCATGTCTATAAGTTCAATATTATATAAATTCAAAAAGTACCTTTTGAAGAAGATAGGTTACCACTTAATCCGGGCTGTACATGCTTAATTTAATGTTTCTAGGTTCAATATTATAAAAATTCAAAAAGTACCTTTTGAAGAACGAAAAAGTACCAAAAAGTCCCCTTTTATAGGTTATCACTCATTCCGGGCTGTACATGCTTAATTTAATGTTTCTAGGTTCAATATTATAAAAAGAATTACGATAAAGTTCCAAAAAGTATCCTTTTATAGATTTTCATTTACTCCAGGCCCAAGTGCTTAATTTCATGTTTCTAGGTTCAAATTTTGTAGAAAACTCAAAAAGAACCAGTCAGAGAAAGAAAAAGTACCAAAAAGTGCCCTTTTATAGATTATCATTTACTCCAGGCTCTACGTGCATAATTTCATGTTTCTAGGTTCAATTTAATAGAAAACTCCAAAAGTAACTCTTGAAGATCGAAAAAATAATAATAAAAAGTTCCCTTTTATAGGTCCTCACTTAATCCGGGCTCTACATTTTTAATTTCACGTTTCTTGGTTCAATATTATACAAAAACTTAAAATGTACCTTTTGAAGAACCAAAAAGCCCCCTTTTATAGGTTCTCACTTAATCCGGGCTCTACATGCTTAGTTGTATGTTTCTAGATTAAATTTTATAGAAAACTCAAAAAGTACCAGTCGAAGGACGAAAAAGTACCAAAAAGTCCCCTTTTATAGATTCTCATTTACTCCGGGCTCTACATGCTTTATTTCACGTTTCTACGTTTAATTTTAAAGAAAACTCAAAAAAGTACCTTTGTTGAACGAAAATGTACCGAAAAGTCTCTTTATTATTAATTTCATGTTTCGATTTCAATATCATAGAAAACTCAAAAAGTACCAGTTGGAGAATGAGTTAGAGTGCTATATTCGACTGAACCGAATCTTAAATACCCTCCACCAACTACTTTTATATTAATACTATTTAATTGATCAAATATTTGTAGAAATGAGTTTTCTCATGTCTTAAATAGAAAAACCCCAAGATTTAAACAGCTTAAATCTGTTACAATTAAATGATTTATTGAACTTTACAAACGCCATTTTCTTTTATATTTTTAAAGCGCCCTAAGATATGCTTTAGCGATATTTAATGATTTGTGTGAAAGATTTAAGGAAATTAAAATTTTCGGGGCAGGACCTAGTATGGGTCATATCTCCCACACTACCAATTATGGACCGATCGTACAAAATCTTTAAGTAACATTTCTGTATATAAAAGCTATATTTCAGTCAAATTTTGTATCTATATCGTAATTTAGTAATAAGTAATGTGTGTTTAAATGATTTTCGGAATTATGAACCGATCGTGAAAAAAATCTTAAAATATAATTTTTGTATACAAAACTAATATTTGTGCAAAATTTTGTATCAATAGCTTTATTTGGTAATGAGTAATGAGCGTTTAAGAGATTTTCGTAAGATGACCTTGTATGGGAGCTATGACCAATTATGTAACATTAATGTATATATAGACAAAATTTTGGCTAAATTCTGTATCTATATCATTATTTAGTAATGAATATTGTGCATTAAGTGATTTAATTGTGTGGGAGCTATGACCAAATATGGACCGATCGTGAAAAAATTTTATAGTGTGATTTATGTATATAAGAGCAATATTTGTGCTAAATATATGTATGTATATCAATATTTGGTAATGAGTTATGTGCGTTTAACTGATTTTCGGGAGGGAAGCTTCTATGGCAGCTATGACCAAATATGAACCGTTTTTAAATAAAATTTCTGAGTACAAAAATAGTATTTACGACAAATTTTTATGAATATAACTATTTGGCAATGAGTTGTGTGCCTTTAGTGATTTCGGGAGGCGACCTTGTATGGGAGCTATGACCAATTATAAACCGATCGGAAAAAAATTTTACAGTAACTTTTCTGTATATAAGAGCAATAGTTGCACCAAATTGGAGGGTATAAAAAGTACCAAAAAATATCACTTGGTACCGGTGTTCCAAATAACACCCAATTAGCATATTTAATGTTTCTAGATCTAAAAATTTTATATAAATTGGATCGTTGTGTTTGAATAAAATGAAATAATTTTTACACCTTTTCGTACTTTTTTCCTCCCCATTAACGAAATAAAAATCGTGTTCCAAAAAGTTGCAACATCGTATTGGGAGCCCGTTATTATGTATTCATATGTATAAGTTAATAAACCATAAACAATATTTTATGAAAAAAGTATCAAAAATAAGTAAAATTTTCACCCCTTACATGTCCGAATATCCAAAAAGTACTAAATTTATGTTTTTACTTTTTCGTCAAGTTATGAAGGAGTCAAATATTTATCAATATTTTAATACCCTCCACCACCATCAGTGGTGATAGAGGGTATATATAAGTTTGTCATTCCGTGGGTAACACCAAAAAATATTCATCTGAGACCCAACAATGTATATATATTCTGGGTCCTTATGAAATTCTGAGTCGATTTAGCTATGTCCGTCTGTACGTTTGTCTGTCTGTCTGTCTATCTATAACACGCTCACGTTAAAACTAAGCCAATGAAATCAACCAAATTCACTGAGAATATTCATTGTTTTCCTAGGCAGTTTGATATTGAAAATCAGCAAAATAGGTTCACAACGTAAAAAGTTATGAGTAAAAATTTCAGACTACCTAAAAAAAATTAAGTTTTTTTCCCTAATTCTTGAGTAGTTTTCTCAGAAACTACCAAAGATAATTCGACAAATTTTGTCACAGATTATTTTTTCCATCTAAAGATTAATTATGTTTAAAATTGTAACAATCGATCCAAAATTTCCCATAGCCCCCATACAAAGGTACATATTCCCGGAAATTAATTTATCGTTAATAACTTCCTCAAATATATCGGTATCAACACAAAATTTTGTACATATTGACATTATATGAACAGAAATCAAAACTACGGACTTAGATCTGTATCGGTCCACAATTGGTCATAGTTCCCATTTAAGGTCCACTTTCGAAAATCACTTAAATGAACATATTTTATTGATAAATCGGGATAAAATTCGACATGAATATGTTTTGTATATACATAAATCATTCTAAGGAATATAATTATTGATAAATAAAACTATTAGGGTAAAACTCGACGTGAATTTGTTTTGTGTATAATCATCCGTGAACATTTTCCACATCGGTCCATAATTGGTTACATTCCATATAAGGAATTTTTTCAGCATCGGTCCATATCTATCCATATCATAGATTATTATACCCTCCATCACCATCAGTGGTGATAGAGGGTATATATAAGTTTGTCATTCCGTGTGTAACACCAAGAAATAGTCATCCGAGACCCAACAAAGTATATATATTCTGGGTCCTTATGAAATTCTGAGTCAATTAACTATGGCCGTCTGTCTGTCTGTGTAAAACACGCTCACGTTAAATCGAAGCAAGATAATTTAACCAAATTCACCCAAAATATTCATTATTATCCGGTACAGTTTGGTATTGAAATTGAGCAAATTCGGTTCATATCGAGAAAAGTTATGAATCAAAATTTAAAACAACTCCAAAAAAATAAGCATTTTTTACACATTCTGATCTGATACACATTCTGATCGGGTGAGTTTTCCCGTTTTTCCTACCGAGCGCGTCCCTGGGTGGCGGATAGGGGGTGGTGATGGACCATCATTCCTCCCCCAGTTTTAGTTTGAATCAAGCTGAGGGAGGGCAGATTGTCCACCACCTGGGAATATTATATTCCCCGCGGACCAAAAACTGGAAAAAAAACAACATGGAAAATAAAAATAAAAAGATGAAAGTTACGGTGCAGGGCCTAAATAACCCAGTACCGGCGGCAAGTGTTGATCCACTCGCGAGTCACGTGTCGTCGTCATCCTGCAATCGTGAGCAAAATACTACTACGGAGGTGGGTACCTTGGCCTCCGTAGGGGACAATGCGTCAAGTGTACAGCATGCCATTAAAAAAAACATAGGAGCGAAAGAGAAGGAGAGAGCTCTAAGCTACCTCAGCCTTTAAATATAGGTGAGGGTTCCGACTCTGAATCCTCAGAAGATAATAACAACACCATTATAGCAAATCCCAAAAAGGATGAAGTAGGACAAATGGTGAAACAGGTGAGTGATAGCATAGCTAAACTACCTATTACTAAGAAAAGACTATCTGGAGCACAGAGGAGGAAGCTGAAAAAGATGTTTCAGGAAATCATAGTTAGTCAATCCAACGACACTCCAAAGGAAAAATCGGACTCTCTCACAAGATCTGAGACAAAGAGGATCAGGTCTCCCGAAGAGTTGACAACTGAGAATAAACCTAAGAAGAAAAAGAGCTCCCCGTCTTCTAATACACAGTCGAAGCCAAGCCATACTTCACTCAAAGGAACCTCAAGTCAGAATACTGCGAGTAAGGGTGACAACGCCAAGATAGATATGCCAAAGATGACGTCGGCGAAATTAACCTCGAAGGTAAAGGTATCTCAAAAGAAACCCCGAAAAGCGAGGAAAGATAGGCTTGACAGTGGAAAAGGAAAAGAGCCGCCATCTTACGCCAAAGTTGCCAAAAGAAGACACCGGGACGATCTCTGTTATGCAGTTTACGATGCAGGTAATCCGACAGGCAAAGTTCCAATAGACCAGAGTAAGGTAGAAGATCTGGTGAACAATAAGATAGTGGACCACGCAATCGCTTCAAAAGGCCAACAACCAATAGAGAGCGTGAGCTTCGATTTCAGAATGGGCGTGATGTTGATGAGGTTGGCATCTCACAAATGTGTGAGCACCCTAAAGAACTTGGTGGAAAGTATCCCTCCTCCCTGGGACGGCTCTAAGCTGGGACTGGCAAAGAAGAGCGAGCTTACGGTGCTCTTAAAGTCCACTGTCTACATAAAAGGATGGGGCAGTAAACTGGCTAATGAACGTATACTGGAAATTCTTGGTGGTCAAAATGCTGAGCTGGCCATGGAAAAATGAGATGTCTTTTACAGAAAAGAAGAACCTGAGGGAACTTTATTTGTAATAGGTATCGACCAGAAATCTATGGCTAGTCTTGCCAAGAATAAAGGTAGGGCTTACTTCGCCTCTAAAGCTGTCATATTCAAGATTGGGAAGGTGCCGATTGGAAGGGCTGTTACAACAAGCCTCGAAAAGGACACTAAAATACCTAAGACCACAGCATCAGTAGCAACTACTGATAACGTTAAGGAGTCAAATCCTAAAAGCGAGGAAGATACCACTAACTCGCCAAAAGAAGGTGCAGCTGCCCTTTCCAAAATTGAAGAGGTGCCGATTGAAAGGGATGTCAAAACCGGCCCCGATAAGGACACTAAAACACCTAAGATGGTACTCAAAGCATCATTAGCAAGTACTGGTAATTTTGAGGAGTCAAATCCTAAAAGCGAGGAGGAAATCACTCACTCGCCAGAAGAGAGAACAGCAGTGCTGTCCAAAATTGGGAAAAAGTCGATTAAAAAGACTGCTCCTCCTATGCCTGATAAGGACACCGCAGTGCCATCAATGGTACCCACTGCATCAATGGCCACTTCAGGTTACCCGGAGGAGTCAAATCCAACGAGCGGGGATGTGATCACTAGCTCGCTGGAAGACAGTTTAAATGGATGACAATGATTGAGGTTATCCAAATAAACCTCCATCGGAGCGAGACAGCTACCAACGCTCTGATGGCTAAAATTAACACAGGTAAGATACATATAGCTTTAATCCAGGAACCTTGGACGATTCGCAACAAGGTTTCAGGATTAAATCACGTAAATTTCCAACTTTTCTACGCTGATACAGGGTCTCGACCGAGAACATGTATCTTATGTCACAAGAATTTATGTTTTCTCCTCTCAACAGAATTATCCACATCGGATGCAACGGTAATGAAGCAAGGTCGTGGCAACATATACCTCGCATCTGTTTACCTGCCTTTCGATTCTCCGACACTACCACCAACGTCGGAGCTGATGAAATTTGTCGAAGAGGCACAAAGGCAAGTAAGAAAATTGTAATAGGTTGTGATGCCAACTCCCACCATGTAGCTTGTGGTAGTACAAACACCAATTGCAGGGGACAAGCCCTTATGGATTTCTTTAATACTAAAGACTTGATCACATCGATCTTAGGTAATAAAGCTACCTTCGTCAATAGAATCAGAGAAGAAGTTTTAGATATAACTATATGTTCAGAAGAGCTTATAAACGAAATTCAGGATTGGAGAGTTTCGGACGAGCACTCCTTTTCTGACCATCGGTACATAAGATTCAAAATACTACGGCCGCCACCAAAGCCGATAAAGTTTCGGAATAAGTCTAAAACTAATTGGACAATGTTCGGTTCCTTACTAAAGAACCGTTTATGTCAGAACACTTTTCAATGTCGAAATAAAGAGGACATAGACGCCAAAGTAGAAACGTTCACAAGTGCCCAGGTTGAATCGTTCGAGGACAGCTGCCCTCTGCGAGAGCGGAAATCTGCCCAGGAAAAACCCTGGGTATTTGGGGAGATCCGGAACCTTGTGAAGACTCTTCGCAAACTATTTAACCGGGCACGGCGTAAAAAGACCGCAGTATACTGGGATGAGTATCGTAGTAAACTTGGTGAATATAAGAAAATTGTTCGTAAAGCCAAACGAGACTCCTGGAAACTTTTCTGTGAACAGGTAGACAGCGTAAATGACGTATCTAAGATAAAAAAATTTCTATCCAAAACTCTTGTCCAACCTGAATCTATGGTCGATGATACGGGCAGAAGGCTGGAGGATATGGAGGAGACAATGAAACTCCTAATGGACTCTCATTTTCCACCCGGTATATCGAATAACATAGATGAACCGATATTGGAGGAAGGGGAGGCTAACACGGAAATTGTAATTACATCTGATATGGTTAAAGGGGCAATCAAGAGCTTCGCTCCCTATAAAGCTGCAGGGCCGGATGACATTTTCCCGGCACTCTTACAGATGGAGGCGGGACTGGTTTCCGTACATCTGTCTGAGATATTCACTGAATGCTTGAAATTCACATATACCCCCATTAAATGGCAGGATGCAAGGGTAATATTTATACCTAAACCAGGGAAACCTTAGCTATTCGACACCTAAGTCTTATCGACCGATAAGTCTTACGTTCTTCCTACTTAAAACTTTGGAACGCACAGTGGGGTAGAATGGAAATTTTTTGGAAATAAATCTGGCATTTCTAAACGGCTGATCCGATCGGGATAAAATTTGGCGTGAGCGTAGCCAAGGAGTATTCGAGTTTAAGCCCCAGGGACGGCGCTGTAGCGACTCAAAGTAGGGTACCTACGACATGTAAAATTTTAAACTCGTGCCTTTTTTTTCACCCAAATACAAAGATTTTTATATTTTCTGAAAGCGCTCGACGAGATCTTGGACATACTACTTATCTCTTATAATATCCGAGTTATAGGCATTTAAAAATTTAGTGATACAAAATTTACCATACCTTGGTCCGCCTTTTTTTGAATATCGGGCGTAATTTTGGACCAAATGGACCCAATTTTTTCTTGTTAGACAACAAAATTTCCAATAATATACAAAAAATTTCAGATCAATATCATTTACAGATCCAAGAATATACGTTTTTTAATTTAAAAATTCAAAAAATTTTAGATTTTTGCCGTTTTTTTGCCAAAAATGTGTCTTAACTCTTTTATTAATAAAATAAAATTTTCTTTAAGAACATATAACAATTTTATAGTTTTCTAAAAGGTATCTTTACGCAGAACGCTTTGGCGTAAAAAACTTGTCCTATTTTTTGAAAATGTTGCCACTGCGTCCTTCCGAATATGACCTATTTTTTATCAAAACTGCCTTTCGATTCTCCGACACTACCACCAACGTCGGAGCTGATGAAACTTGTCGAAGAGGCACAAAGGCAAAATAAGAAAATTGTAATAGGTTGTGATGCCAACTCCCACCCTGTAACTTGGGGTAGTACAAACACCAATTTTAGGGGACAAGCTCTTATGGATTTCCTTAATACTAAAGACTTGATCACATCGAACTTAGGTAATAAAGCTACCTTCGTCAATAGAATCAGAGTAGAAGTATTAGATATAACTATATGTTCAGAGGTACATAAGATTCAAAATACTACGGCCGCCACCAAAGCCGATAAAGTTTCGGAATAAGTCTAAAACTAATTGGACAATGTTCGGTTCCTTACTAAAGAACCATTTATGTCAGAACACTTTTCAATGTCGAAATAAAGAGGACATAGACGCCAAAGTAGAAACGTTCACAAGTGCCCAGGTTGAATCGTTCGAGGACAGCTGCCCTCTGCGAGAGCGGAGATCTGCCCAGGAGAAATCCTGGGTAACCGGGGAGATCCGGAATCTTGGTAAGACTCTTCGCAAACTATTTAACCGGGCACGGCGTAAAAAGACCGCAGTATACTGGGATGAGTATCGTAGTAAACTTGGTGAATATAAGAAAATTGTTCGTAAAGCCAAACGAGACTCCTGGAAACTTTTCTGTGAACAGGTAGACAGCGTAAATGACGTATCTAAGATAAAAAAATTCCTATCCAAAACTCATGTCCAACCTGAATCTATGGTCGATGATACGGGCAGAAGGCTGGAGGATATGGAGGAGACAATGAAACTCCTTATGGACTCTCATTTTCCACCCGGTATATCGAATAACATAGATGAACCGATATTGGAGGAAGGGGAGGCTAACACGGAAATTGTAATTACATCTGATATGGTTAAAGGGGCAATCAAGAGCTTCGCTCCCTATAAAGCTGCAGGGCCGGATGGCATTTTCCCGGCACTCTTACAGATGGAAGCGGGACTGGTTTCCGTACATCTGTCTGAGATATTCACTGCATGCTTGAAATTCACATATACCCCCATTAAATGGCAGGATGCAAGGGTAATATTTATACCTAAACCAGGGAAACCTAGCTATTCGACACCTAAGTCTTATCGACCGATAAGTCTTACGTCTTTCCTACTTAAAACTTTGGAACGGATAGTTGATATTATGGTGAAAAGCAATATACCCGA